>NW_028113571.1:0-91000 GCF_964273705.1 Natrix helvetica
GTCAGGAGTATTCCTCCTCTGGGTGCAAAAAGCTTGATTTTTAAAAACAGCAAGTTATACCATTTTTAAGCATGAAATTCCACCCCAAATCAAGTCCAGTCAATGATTTTCCAATTTGGGCCCAAAAAAAATTTGGCCCCCAAAGCACACTTTTTTCTGACTGCGGGGTCATGAGTTTTCCTCCTCTGGCTGCAAAAAGCTTGATTTTTAAAAACAGCAAGTAATACCATTTTTAAGCATGAAATTCCACCCCAAATCAAGTCCAGTCAATGATTTTCCAATTTGGGCTCAAAAAAAATTTGGCCCCCAAAGCACACTTTTTTCTGACCGCGGGGTCATGAGTTTTCCTCCTCTGGCTGCAAAAAGCTTGATTTTTAAAAACAGCAAGTAACACCATTTTTAAGCATGAAATTCCACCCTGAATCAAGTCCCCTCAATTATTTTCCAATTTGGGCTCCAAAAAAATTTGGCCCCCAAAGCACAATTTTTTCTGACCGCGGGGTCATGTGTTTTCCTCCTCTTGGTGCAAAAAGCTTGATTTTTAAAAACAGCAAGTAATAATACCATTTTTAAGCATGAAATTCCCCCCTGAATCAAGTCCAGTCAAGGATTTTCCAATTTGGGCTCAAAAAAAATTTGGCCCCCAAAGCACACTTTTTTCTGACCAGGAGTTTTCTGGTCAGGAGTTTTCCTCCTCTGGGTGCAAAAAGCTTGATTTTTAAAAACAGCAGGTAATACCATTTTTAAGCATGAAATTCCACCCCAAATCAAGTCCAGTCAATGATTTTCCAATTTGGGCTCAAAAAAAATTTGGCCCCCAAAGCACACTTTTTTCTGACCACGGGGTCAGGAGTATTCCTTTGGGTGCAAAAAGATTGATTTTTAAAAACAGCAAGTTATACCATTTTTAAGCATGAAATTCCACCCCAAATCAAGTCCAGTCAATGATTTTCCAATTTGGGCTCAAAAAAAATTTGGCCCCCAAAGCACACTTTTTTCTGACCACGGGGTCAGGAGTATTCCTTTGGGTGCAAAAAGATTGATTTTTAAAAACAGCAAGTTATACCATTTTTAAGCATGAAATTCCACCCCAAATCAAGTCCAGTCAATGATTTTCCAATTTGGGCTCAAAAAAAATTTGGCCCCCAAAGCACACTTTTTTCTGACTGCGGGGTCATGAGTTTTCCTCCTCTGGCTGCAAAAAGCTTGATTTTTAAAAACAGCAAGTAACACCATTTTTAAGCATGAAATTCCACCCCGAATCAAGTCCCCTCAATTATTTTCCAATTTGGGCTCCAAAAAAATTTGGCCCCCAAAGCACACTTTTTTCTGACCGCGGGGTCATGAGTTTTCCTCCTCTGGGTGCAAAAAGCTTGATTTTTAAAAACAGCAAGTAACACCATTTTTTACCATGACATTACACCCCAAATCAAGTCCAGTCAAGGATTTTCCAATTTGGGCCCAAAAAAAATTTGGCCCCCAAAGCACACTTTTTTCTGACCGCGGGCTCAGGAGTTTTCCTCCTCTGGGTGCAAAAAGCTTGATTTTTAAAAACAGCAAGTAACACCATTTTTTACCATGACATTACACCCCAAATCAAGTCCAGTCAAGGATTTTCCAATTTGGGCCCAAAAAAAATTTGGCCCCCAAAGCACACTTTTTTCTGACCGCGAGGTCAGGAGTTTTTCTCCTCTGGGTGCAAAAAGCTTGATTTTTAAAAACAGCAAGTTATACCCTTTTTAAGCATGAAATTCCACCCCAAATCAAGTCCAGTCAAGGATTTTCCGATTTGGGCTCAAAAAAAATTTGGCCCCCAAAGCACACTTTTTTCTGACCGCGGGGTCATGAGTTTTCGTCCTCTGGCTGCAAAAAGCTTGATTTTTAAAAACAGCAAGTAACACCATTTTTAAGCATGAAATTCCACCCCGAATCAAGTCCCCTCAATTATTTTCCAATTTGGGGTCCAAAAAAATTTGGCCCCCAAAGCACACTTTTTTCTGACCGCGGGGTCAGGAGTTTTCCTCCTCTTTGTGCAAAAAGCTTGATTTTTAAAAACAGCAAGTTATACCCTTTTTAAGCATGAAATTCCACCCCAAATCAAGTCCAGTCAAGGATTTTCCGATTTGGGCTCAAAAAAAATTTGGCCCCCAAAGCACACTTTTTTCTGACCGCGGGGTCATGAGTTTTCGTCCTCTGGCTGCAAAAAGCTTGATTTTTAAAAACAGCAAGTAACACCATTTTTAAGCATGAAATTCCACCCCGAATCAAGTCCCCTCAATTATTTTCCAATTTGGGCTCAAAAAAAATTTGGCCCCCAAAGCACACTTTTTTCTGACCGCGCGGTCATGAGTTTTCCTCCTCTGGCTGCAAAAAGCTTGATTTTTAAAAACAGCAAGTAACACCATTTTTAAGCATGAAATTCCACCCCGAATCAAGTCCCCTCAATTATTTTCCAATTTGGGCTCCAAAAAAATTTGGCCCCCAAAGCACAATTTTTTCTGACCGCGGGGTCATGAGTTTTCCTCCTCTTGGTGCAAAAAGCTTGATTTTTAAAAACAGCAAGTAATACCATTTTTAAGCATGAAATTCCACCCCGAATCAAGTCCAGTCAAGGATTTTCCAATTTGGGCTCAAAAAAAATTTGGCCCCCAAAGCACACTTTTTTCTGACCACGGGGTCAGGAGTATTCCTCCTCTGGGTGCAAAAAGCTTGATTTTTAAAAACAGCAAGTTATACCATTTTTAAGCATGAAATTCCACCCCAAATCAAGTCCAGTCAATGATTTTCCAATTTGGGCTCAAAAAAAATTTGGCCCCCAAAGCACACTTTTTTCTGACCGCGGGGTCATGAGTTTTCCTCCTCTGGCTGCAAAAAGCTTGATTTTTAAAAAAAGCAAGTAACACCATTTTTAAGCATGAAATTCCACCCCGAATCAAGTCCCCTCAATTATTTTCCAATTTGGGCTCCAAAAAAATTTGGCCCCCAAAGCACAATTTTTTCTGACCGCGGGGTCATGTGTTTTCCTCCTCTTGGTGCAAAAAGCTTGATTTTTAAAAACAGCAAGTAATACCATTTTTAAGCATGAAATTCCCCCCTGAATCAAGTCCAGTCAAGGATTTTCCAATTTGGGCTCAAAAAAAATTTGGCCCCCAAAGCACACTTTTTTCTGACCAGGAGTTTTCTGGTCAGGAGTTTTCCTCCTCTGGGTGCAAAAAGCTTGATTTTTAAAAACAGCAGGTAATACCATTTTTAAGCATGAAATTCCACCCCAAATCAAGTCCAGTCAATGATTTTCCAATTTGGGCTCAAAAAAAATTTGGCCCCCAAAGCACATTTTTTTCTGACCACGGGGTCAGGAGTATTCCTTTGGGTGCAAAAAGATTGATTTTTAAAAACAGCAAGTTATACCCTTTTTAAGCATGAAATTCCACCCCAAATCAAGTCCAGTCAAGGATTTTCCGATTTGGGCTCAAAAAAAATTTGGCCCCCAAAGCACACTTTTTTCTGACCGCGGGGTCATGAGTTTTCGTCCTCTGGCTGCAAAAAGCTTGATTTTTAAAAACAGCAAGTAACACCATTTTTAAGCATGAAATTCCACCCCGAATCAAGTCCCCTCAATTATTTTCCAATTTGGGGTCCAAAAAAATTTGGCCCCCAAAGCACACTTTTTTCTGACCGCGGGGTCAGGAGTTTTCCTCCTCTTTGTGCAAAAAGCTTGATTTTTAAAAACAGCAGGTAATACCATTTTTAAGCATGAAATTCCACCCCAAATCAAGTCCAGTCAATGATTTTCCAATTTGGGCTCAAAAAAAATTTGGCCCCCAAAGCACACTTTTTTCTGACATCGCGGTCATGAGTTTTCCTCCTCTGGCTGCAAAAAGCTTGATTTTTAAAAACAGCAAGTAACACCATTTTTAAGCATGAAATTCCACCCCGAATCAAGTCCCCTCAATTATTTTCCAATTTGGGCTCCAAAAAAATTTGGCCCCCAAAGCACAATTTTTTCTGACCGCGGGGTCATGAGTTTTCCTCCTCTTGGTGCAAAAAGCTTGATTTTTAAAAACAGCAAGTAATACCATTTTTAAGCATGAAATTCCACCCCGAATCAAGTCCAGTCAAGGATTTTCCAATTTGGGCTCAAAAAAAATTTGGCCCCCAAAGCACACTTTTTTCTGACCACGGGGTCAGGAGTATTCCTCCTCTGGGTGCAAAAAGCTTGATTTTTAAAAACAGCAAGTTATACCATTTTTAAGCATGAAATTCCACCCCAAATCAAGTCCAGTCAATGATTTTCCAATTTGGGCTCAAAAAAAATTTGGCCCCCAAAGCACACTTTTTTCTGACCGCGGGGTCATGAGTTTTCCTCCTCTGGCTGCAAAAAGCTTGATTTTTAAAAACAGCAAGTAACACCATTTTTAAGCATGAAATTCCACCCCGAATCAAGTCCCCTCAATTATTTTCCAATTTGGGCTCCAAAAAAATTTGGCCCCCAAAGCACAATTTTTTCTGACCGCGGGGTCATGTGTTTTCCTCCTCTTGGTGCAAAAAGCTTGATTTTTAAAAACAGCAAGTAATACCATTTTTAAGCATGAAATTCCCCCCTGAATCAAGTCCAGTCAAGGATTTTCCAATTTGGGCTCAAAAAAAATTTGGCCCCCAAAGCACACTTTTTTCTGACCAGGAGTTTTCTGGTCAGGAGTTTTCCTCCTCTGGGTGCAAAAAGCTTGATTTTTAAAAACAGCAGGTAATACCATTTTTAAGCATGAAATTCCACCCCAAATCAAGTCCAGTCAATGATTTTCCAATTTGGGCTCAAAAAAAATTTGGCCCCCAAAGCACACTTTTTTCTGACCGCGGGGTCATGAGTTTTCCTCCTCTGGGTGCAAAAAGCTTGATTTTTAAAAACAGCAAGTAATACCATTTTTAAGCATGAAATTCCCCGCCGAATCAAGTCCAGTCAAGGATTTTCCAATTTGGGCTCAAAAAAAATTTGGCCCCCAAAGCACACTTTTTTCTGACCACGGGGTCAGGAGTATTCCTCCTCTGGGTGCAAAAAGCTTGATTTTTAAAAACAGCAGGTAATACCATTTTGAAGCATGAAATTCCACCCCGAATCAAGTCCCCTCAATTATTTTCCAATTTGGGCTCCAAAAAAATTTGGCCCCCAAAGCACAATTTTTTCTGACCGCTGGGTCATGAGTTTTCCTCCTCTGGGTGCAAAAAGCTTGATTTTTAAAAACAGCAAGTAATACCATTTTTAAGCATGAAATTCCACCCCGAATCAAGTCCAGTCAAGGATTTTCCAATTTGGGCTCAAAAAAAATTTGGCCCCCAAAGCACACTTTTTTCTGACCAGGAGTTTTCTGGTCAGGAGTTTTCCTCCTCTGGGTGCAAAAAGCTTGATTTTTAAAAACAGCAGGTAATACCATTTTTAAGCATGAAATTCCACCCCGAATCAAGTCCCCTCAATTATTTTCCAATTTGGGCTCCAAAAAAATTTGGCCCCCAAAGCACAATTTTTTCTGACCGCGGGCTCATGAGTTTTCCTCCTCTTGGTGCAAAAAGCTTGATTTTTAAAAACAGCAAGTAATACCATTTTTAAGCATGAAATTCCACCCCGAATCAAGTCCAGTCAAGGATTTTCCAATTTGGGCTCAAAAAAAATTTGGCCCCCAAAGCACACTTTTTTCTGACCAGGAGTTTTCTGGTCAGGAGTTTTCCTCCTCTGGGTGCAAAAAGCTTGATTTTTAAAAACAGCAAGTTATACCCTTTTTAAGCATGAAATTCCACCCCAAATCAAGTCCAGTCAATGATTTTCCGATTTGGGCTCAAAAAAAATTTGGCCCCCAAAGCACACTTTTTTCTGACCGCGGGGTCAGGAGTTTTCCTCCTCTTTGTGCAAAAAGCTTGATTTTTAAAAACAGCAGGTAATACCATTTTTAAGCATGAAATTCCACCCCAAATCAAGTCCAGTCAATGATTTTCCAATTTGGGCTCCAAAAAAATTTGGCCCCCAAAGCACACTTTTTTCTGACCGCGGGGTCATGAGTTTTCCTCCTCTGGCTGCAAAAAGCTTGATTTTTAAAAACAGCAAGTAACACCATTTTTAAGCATGAAATTCCACCCCGAATCAAGTCCCCTCAATTATTTTCCAATTTGGGCTCCAAAAAAATTTGGCCCCCAAAGCACAATTTTTTCTGACCGCGGGGTCATGAGTTTTCCTCCTCTGGGTGCAAAAAGCTTGATTTTTAAAAACAGCAAGTAATACCATTTTTAAGCATGAAATTCCACCCCGAATCAAGTCCAGTCAAGGATTTTCCAATTTGGGCTCAAAAAAAATTTGGCCCCCAAAGCACACTTTTTTCTGACCACGGGGTCAGGAGTTTTCCTCCTCTGGGTGCAAAAAGCTTGATTTTTAAAAACAGCAGGTAATACCATTTTTAAGCATGAAATTCCACCCCAAATCAAGTCCAGTCAATGATTTTCCAATTTGGGCTCAAAAAAAATTTGGCCCCCAAAGCACACTTTTTTCTGACCGCGGGGTCATGAGTTTTCCTCCTCTGGGTGCAAAAAGCTTGATTTTTAAAAACAGCAAGTAATACCATTTTTAAGCATGAAATTCCATGCCGAATCAAGTCCAGTCAAGGATTTTCCAATTTGGGCTCAAAAAAAATTTGGCCCCCAAAGCACACTTTTTTCTGACCACGGGGTCAGGAGTTTTCCTCCTCTGGGTGCAAAAAGCTTGATTTTTAAAAACAGCAAGTAATACCATTTTTAAGCATGAAATTCCACCCCAAATCAAGTCCAGTCAAGGATTTTCCAATTTGGGCTCAAAAAAAATTTGGCCCCCAAAGCACACTTTTTTCTGACCACGGGGTCAGGAGTTTTCCTCCTCTGGCTGCAAAAAGCTTGATTTTTAAAAACAGCAAGTTATACCCTTTTTAAGCATGAAATTCCACCCCAAATCAAGTCCAGTCAATGATTTTCCGATTTGGGCTCAAAAAAAATTTGGCCCCCAAAGCACACTTTTTTCTGACCGCGGGGTCAGGAGTTTTCCTCCTCTTTGTGCAAAAAGCTTGATTTTTAAAAACAGCAGGTAATACCATTTTTAAGCATGAAATTCCACCCCAAATCAAGTCCAGTCAATGATTTTCCAATTTGGGCTCAAAAAAAATTTGGCCCCCAAAGCACACTTTTTTCTGACCGCGGGGTCATGAGTTTTCCTCCTCTGGCTGCAAAAAGCTTGATTTTTAAAAACAGCAAGTAACACCATTTTTAAGCATGAAATTCCACCCCGAATCAAGTCCCCTCAATTATTTTCCAATTTGGGCTCCAAAAAAATTTGGCCCCCAAAGCACAATTTTTTCTGACCGCGGGGTCATGAGTTTTCCTCCTCTGGGTGCAAAAAGCTTGATTTTTAAAAACAGCAAGTAATACCATTTTTAAGCATGAAATTCCACCCCGAATCAAGTCCAGTCAAGGATTTTCCAATTTGGGCTCAAAAAAAATTTGGCCCCCAAAGCACACTTTTTTCTGACCAGGAGTTTTCTGGTCAGGAGTTTTCCTCGTCTGGGTGCAAAAAGCTTGATTTTTAAAAACAGCAGGTAATACCATTTTTAAGCATGAAATTCCACCCCAAATCAAGTCCAGTCAATGATTTTCCAATTTGGGCTCAAAAAAAATTTGGCCCCCAAAGCACACTTTTTTCTGACCGCGGGGTCATGAGTTTTCCTCCTCTGGGTGCAAAAAGCTTGATTTTTAAAAACACTAAGTTATACCCTTTTTAAGCATGAAATTCCACCCCAAATCAAGTCCAGTCAATGATTTTCCGATTTGGGCTCAAAAAAAATTTGGCCCCCAAAGCACACTTTTTTCTGACCGCGGGGTCAGGAGTTTTCCTCCTCTTTGTGCAAAAAGCTTGATTTTTAAAAACAGCAGGTAATACCATTTTTAAGCATGAAATTCCACCCCAAATCAAGTCCAGTCAATGATTTTCCAATTTGGGCTCAAAAAAAATTTGGCCCCCAAAGCACACTTTTTTCTGACCGCGGGGTCATGAGTTTTCCTCCTCTGGGTGCAAAAAGCTTGATTTTTAAAAACAGCAAGTAATACCATTTTTAAGCATGAAATTCCACCCCGAATCAAGTCCAGTCAAGGATTTTCCAATTTGGGCTCAAAAAAAATTTGGCCCCCAAAGCACACTTTTTTCTGACCAGGAGTTTTCTGGTCAGGAGTTTTCCTCCTCTGGGTGCAAAAAGCTTGATTTTTAAAAACAGCAAGTAATACCATTTTTAAGCATGAAATTCCACCCCGAATCAAGTCCAGTCAAGGATTTTCCAATTTGGGCTCAAAAAAAATTTGGCCCCCAAAGCACACTATTTCTGACCGCGGGGTCATGAGTTTTCCTCCTCTTGGTGCAAAAAGCTTGATTTTTAAAAACAGCAAGTAATACCATTTTTAAGCATGAAATTCCACCCCGAATCAAGTCCCCTCAATTATTTTCCAATTTGGGCTCCAAAAAAATTTGGCCCCCAAAGCACAATTATTTCTGACCGCGGGGTCATGAGTTTTCCTCCTCTGGGTGCAAAAAGCTTGATTTTTAAAAACAGCAAGTAATACCATTTTTAAGCATGAAATTCCACCCCGAATCAAGTCCAGTCAAGGATTTTCCAATTTGGGCTCAAAAAAAATTTGGCCCCCAAAGCACACTTTTTTCTGACCAGGAGTTTTCTGGTCAGGAGTTTTCCTCCTCTGGGTGCAAAAAGCTTGATTTTTAAAAACAGCAAGTAATACCATTTTTAAGCATGAAATTCCACCCCGAATCAAGTCCAGTCAAGGATTTTCCAATTTGGGCTCAAAAAAAATTTGGCCCCCAAAGCACACTATTTCTGACCGCGGGGTCATGAGTTTTCCTCCTCTTGGTGCAAAAAGCTTGATTTTTAAAAACAGCAAGTAATACCATTTTTAAGCATGAAATTCCACCCCGAATCAAGTCCCCTCAATTATTTTCCAATTTGGGCTCCAAAAAAATTTGGCCCCCAAAGCACAATTATTTCTGACCGCGGGGTCATGAGTTTTCCTCCTCTGGGTGCAAAAAGCTTGATTTTTAAAAACAGCAAGTAATACCATTTTTAAGCATGAAATTCCACCCCGAATCAAGTCCAGTCAAGGATTTTCCAATTTGGGCTCAAAAAAAATTTGGCCCCCAAAGCACACTTTTTTCTGACCGCGGGGTCATGAGTTTTCCTCCTCTGGGTGCAAAAAGCTTGATTTTTAAAAACAGCAAGTAATACCATTTTTAAGCATGAAATTCCACGCCGAATCAAGTCCAGTCAAGGATTTTCCAATTTGGGCTCAAAAAAAATTTGGCCCCCAAAGCACACTTTTTTCTGACCACGGGGTCAGGAGTATTCCTCCTCTGGGTGCAAAAAGCTTGATTTTTAAAAACAGCAAGTTATACCCTTTTTAAGCATGAAATTCCACCCCAAATCAAGTCCAGTCAATGATTTTCCGATTTGGGCTCAAAAAAAATTTGGCCCCCAAAGCACACTTTTTTCTGACCGCGGGGTCAGGAGTTTTCCTCCTCTTTGTGCAAAAAGCTTGATTTTTAAAAACAGCAGGTAATACCATTTTTAAGCATGAAATTCCACCCCAAATCAAGTCCAGTCAATGATTTTCCAATTTGGGCTCAAAAAAAATTTGGCCCCCAAAGCACACTTTTTTCTGACCGCGGGGTCATGAGTTTTCCTCCTCTGGGTGCAAAAAGCTTGATTTTTAAAAACAGCAGGTAATACCATTTTTAAGCATGAAATTCCACCCCAAATCAAGTCCAGTCAATGATTTTCCAATTTGGGCTCAAAAAAAATTTGGCCCCCAAAGCACACTTTTTTCTGACCGCGGGGTCATGAGTTTTCCTCCTCTGGGTGCAAAAAGCTTGATTTTTAAAAACAGCAAGTAACACCATTTGTAAGCATGACATTCCACCCCGAATCAAGTCCAGTCAAGGATTTTCCAATTTGGGCTCAAAAAAAATTTGGCCCCCAAAGCACACTTTTTTCTGACCAGGAGTTTTCTGGTCAGGAGTTTTCCTCCTCTGGGTGCAAAAAGCTTGATTTTTAAAAACAGCAAGTAATACCATTTTTAAGCATGAAATTCCACCCCGAATCAAGTCCAGTCAAGGATTTTCCAATTTGGGCTCAAAAAAAATTTGGCCCCCAAAGCACACTTTTTTCTGACCAGGAGTTTTCTGGTCAGGAGTTTTCCTCCTCTGGGTGCAAAAAGCTTGATTTTTAAAAACAGCAGGTAATACCATTTTTAAGCATGAAATTCCACCCCAAATCAAGTCCAGTCAATGATTTTCCAATTTGGGCTCAAAAAAAATTTGGCCCCCAAAGCACAATTTTTTCTGACCGCGGGGTCAGGAGTATTCCTCCTCTGGGTGCAAAAAGCTTGATTTTTAAAAACAGCAAGTTATACCCTTTTTAAGCATGAAATTCCACCCCAAATCAAGTCCAGTCAATGATTTTCCGATTTGGGCTCAAAAAAAATTTGGCCCCCAAAGCACACTTTTTTCTGACCGCGGGGTCAGGAGTTTTCCTCCTCTTTGTGCAAAAAGCTTGATTTTTAAAAACAGCAGGTAATACCATTTTTAAGCATGAAATTCCACCCCAAATCAAGTCCAGTCAATGATTTTCCAATTTGGGCTCAAAAAAAATTTGGCCCCCAAAGGACACTTTTTTCTGACCGCGGGGTCATGAGTTTTCCTCCTCTGGCTGCAAAAAGCTTGATTTTTAAAAACAGCAAGTAACACCATTTTTAAGCATGAAATTCCACCCCGAATCAAGTCCCCTCAATTATTTTCCAATTTGGGCTCCAAAAAATTTTGGCCCCCAAAGCACAATTTTTTCTGACCGCGGGGTCATGAGTTTTCCTCCTCTGGGTGCAAAAAGCTTGATTTTTAAAAACAGCAGGTAATACCATTTTTAAGCATGAAATTCCACCCCGAATCAAGTCCAGTCAAGGATTTTCCAATTTGGGCTCAAAAAAAATTTGGCCCCCAAAGCACACTTTTTTCTGACCAGGAGTTTTCTGGTCAGGAGTTTTCCTCCTCTGGGTGCAAAAAGCTTGATTTTTAAAAACAGCAAGTAATACCATTTTTAAGCATGAAATTCCACCCCGAATCAAGTCCAGTCAAGGATTTTCCAATTTGGGCTCAAAAAAAATTTGGCCCCCAAAGAACACTTTTTTCTGACCAGGAGTTTTCTGGTCAGGAGTTTTCCTCCTCTGGGTGCAAAAAGCTTGATTTTTAAAAACAGCAGGTAATACCATTTTTAAGCATGAAATTCCACCCCAAATCAAGTCCAGTCAATGATTTTCCAATTTGGGCTCAAAAAAAATTTGGCCCCCAAAGCACACTTTTTTCTGACCGCGGG
Organism: Natrix helvetica; assembly: GCF_964273705.1. Classification (NCBI taxonomy): domain Eukaryota; kingdom Metazoa; phylum Chordata; class Lepidosauria; order Squamata; family Natricidae; genus Natrix; species Natrix helvetica. The sequence goes on from NW_028113571.1 coordinate 11,433, forward strand.
GTCAGGAGTTTTCCTCCTCTTTGTGCAAAAAGCTTGATTTTTAAAAACAGCAGGTAATACCATTTTTAAGCATGAAATTCCACCCCAAATCAAGTCCATTCAATGATTTTCCAATTTGGGCTCAAAAAAAATTTGGCCCCCAAAGCACACTTTTTTCTGACCGCGGGGTCATGAGTTTTCCTCCTCTGGCTGCAAAAAGCTTGATTTTTAAAAACAGCAAGTAACACCATTTTTAAGCATGAAATTCCACCCCGAATCAAGTCCCCTCAATTATTTTCCAATTTGGGCTCCAAAAAAATTTGGCCCCCAAAGCACAATTTTTTCTGACCGCGGGGTCATGAGTTTTCCTCCTCTGGGTGCAAAAAGCTTGATTTTTAAAAACAGCAAGTTATACCCTTTTTAAGCATGAAATTCCACCCCAAATCAAGTCCAGTCAATGATTTTCCGATTTGGGCTCAAAAAAAATTTGGCCCCCAAAGCACACTTTTTTCTGACCGCGGGGTCAGGAGTTTTCCTCCTCTTTGTGCAAAAAGCTTGATTTTTAAAAACAGCAGGTAATACCATTTTTAAGCATGAAATTCCACCCCAAATCAAGTCCAGTCAATGATTTTCCAATTTGGGCTCAAAAAAAATTTGGCCCCCAAAGCACATTTTTTTCTGACCGCGGGGTCATGAGTTTTCCTCCTCTGGCTGCAAAAAGCTTGATTTTTAAAAACAGCAAGTAACACCATTTTTAAGCATGAAATTCCACCCCGAATCAAGTCCCCTCAATTATTTTCCAATTTGGGCTCAAAAAAAATTTGGCCCCCAAAGCACAATTTTTTCTGACAGCGGGGTCATGAGTTTTCCTCCTCTGGGTGCAAAAAGCTTGATTTTTAAAAACAGCAAGTAATACCATTTTTAAGCATGAAATTCCACCCCGAATCAAGTCCAGTCAAGGATTTTCCAATTTGGGCTCAAAAAAAATTTGGCCCCCAAAGCACACTATTTCTGACCGCGGGGTCATGAGTTTTCCTCCTCTTGGTGCAAAAAGCTTGATTTTTAAAAACAGCAAGTAATACCATTTTTAAGCATGAAATTCCACCCCGAATCAAGTCCAGTCAAGGATTTTCCAATTTGGGCTCAAAAAAAATTTGGCCCCCAAAGCACACTTTTTTCTGACCGCGCGGTCATGAGTTTTCCTCCTCTGGCTGCAAAAAGCTTGATTTTTAAAAACAGCAAGTAACACCATTTTTAAGCATGAAATTCCACCCCGAATCAAGTCCCCTCAATTATTTTCCAATTTGGGCTCCAAAAAAATTTGGCCCCCAAAGCACACTTTTTTCTGACGACGGGGTCAGGAGTATTCCTCCTCTGGGTGCAAAAAGCTTGATTTTTAAAAACAGCAAGTTATACCATTTTTAAGCATGAAATTCCACCCCAAATCAAGTCCAGTCAATGATTTTCCAATTTGGGCTCAAAAAAAATTTGGCCCCCAAAGCACAATTTTTTCTGACCGCGGGGTCATGAGTTTTCCTCCTCTTGGTGCAAAAAGCTTGATTTTTAAAAACAGCAAGTAATACCATTTTTAAGCATGAAATTCCACCCCGAATCAAGTCCAGTCAAGGATTTTCCAATTTGGGCTCAAAAAAAATTTGGCCCCCAAAGCACACTTTTTTCTGACCACGGGGTCAGGAGTATTCCTCTGGGTGCAAAAAGATTGATTTTTAAAAACAGCAAGTTATACCATTTTTAAGCATGAAATTCCACCCCAAATCAAGTCCAGTCAATGATATTCCAATTTGGGCTCAAAAAAAATTTGGCCCCCAAAGCACACTTTTTTCTGACCGCGGGGTCATGAGTTTTCCTCCTCTGGCTGCAAAAAGCTTGATTTTTAAAAACAGCAAGTAACACCATTTTTAAGCATGAAATTCCACCCCGAATCAAGTCCCCTCAATTATTTTCCAATTTGGGATCCAAAAAAATTTGGCCCCCAAAGCACACTATTTTCTGACCGCGGGGTCATGAGTTTTCCTCCTCTGGGTGCAAAAAGCTTGATTTTTAAAAACAGCAAGTAACACCATTTTTTACCATGACATTACACCCCAAATCAAGTTCAGTCAAGGATTTTCCAATTTGGGCCCAAAAAAAATTTGGCCCCCAAAGCACACTTTTTTCTGACCGCGGGCTCAGGAGTTTTCCTCCTCTGGGTGCAAAAAGCTTGATTTTTAAAAACAGCAAGTAACACCATTTTTTACCATGACATTACACCCCAAATCAAGTCCAGTCAAGGATTTTCCAATTTGGGCCCAAAAAAAATTTGGCCCCCAAAGCACACTTTTTTCTGACCGCGGGCTCAGGAGTTTTCCTCCTCTGGGTGCAAAAAGCTTGATTTTTAAAAACAGCAAGTAACACCATTTTTTACCATGAAATTCCACCCCAAATCAAATCCAGTCAAGGATTTTCCAATTTGGGCTCAAAAAAAATTTGGCCCCCAAAGCACACTTTTTTCTGACCGCGAGGTCAGGAGTTTTTCTCCTCTGGGTGCAAAAAGCTTGATTTTTAAAAACCGCAAGTAATACCATTTTTAAGCATGAAATTCCACCCCAAATCAAGTCCAGTCAAGGATTTTCCAATTTGGGCTCAAAAAAAAATTGGCCCCCAAAGCACACTATTTCTGACCGCGGGGTCAGGAGTTTTTCTCCTCTGGGTGCAAAAAGCTTGATTTTTAAAAACAGCAAGTTATACCCTTTTTAAGCATGAAATTCCACCCCAAATCAAGTCCAGTCAATGATTTTCCGATTTGGGCTCAAAAAAAATTTGGCCCCCAAAGCACACTTTTTTCTGACCAGGAGTTTTCTGGTCAGGAGTTTTCCTCCTCTGGGTGCAAAAAGCTTGATTTTTAAAAACAGCAGGTAATACCATTTTTAAGCATGAAATTCCACCCCGAATCAAGTCCCCTCAATTATTTTCCAATTTGGGCTCCAAAAAAAATTTGGCCCCCAAAGCACACTTTTTTCTGACCGCGGGGTGATGAGTTTTCCTCCTCTGGGTGCAAAAAGCTTGATTTTTAAAAACAGCAAGTAATACCATTTTTAAGCATGAAATTCCACGCCGAATCAAGTCCAGTCAAGGATTTTCCAATTTGGGCTCAAAAAAAATTTGGCCCCCAAAGCACACTTTTTTCTGACCACGGGGTCAGGAGTATTCCTCCTCTGGGTGCAAAAAGCTTGATTTTTAAAAACAGCAAGTTATACCCTTTTTAAGCATGAAATTCCACCCCAAATCAAGTCCAGTCAATGATTTTCCGATTTGGGCTCAAAAAAAATTTGGCCCCCAAAGCACACTTTTTTCTGGTCATGAGTTTTCGTCCTCTGGCTGCAAAAAGCTTGATTTTTAAAAACAGCAAGTAACACCATTTTTAAGCATGAAATTCCACCCTGAATCAAGTCCCCTCAATTATTTTCCAATTTGGGCTCCAAAAAAATTTGGCCCCCAAAGCACACTTTTTTCTGACCGCGGGGTCAGGAGTTTTCCTCCTCTGGCTGCAAAAAGCTTGATTTTTAAAAACAGCAAGTAACACCATTTTTAAGCATGAAATTCCACCCCGAATCAAGTCCCCTCAATTATTTTCCAATTTGGGCTCCAAAAAAATTTGGCCCCCAAAGCACAATTTTTTCTGACCGCGGGGTCATGAGTTTTCCTCCTCTGGGTGCAAAAAGCTTGATTTTTAAAAACAGCAAGTAATACCATTTTTAAGCATGAAATTCCACCCCGAATCAAGTCCAGTCAAGGATTTTCCAATTTGGGCTCAAAAAAAATTTGGCCCCAAAGCACACTTTTTTCTGACCAGGAGTTTTCTGGTCAGGAGTTTTCCTCCTCTGGGTGCAAAAAGCTTGATTTTTAAAAACAGCAGGTAATACCATTTTTAAGCATGAAATTCCACCCCAAATCAAGTCCAGTCAATGATTTTCCAATTTGGGCTCAAAAAAATTTTGGCCCCCAAAGGACACTTTTTTCTGACCGCGGGGTCATGAGTTTTCCTCCTCTGGCTGCAAAAAGCTTGATTTTTAAAAACAGCAAGTAACACCATTTTTAAGCATGAAATTCCACCCCGAATCAAGTCCCCTCAATTATTTTCCAATTTGGGCTCAAAAAAAATTTGGCCCCCAAAGCACACTTTTTTCTGACCGCGGGGTCAGGAGTATTCTTCCTCTGGGTGCAAAAAGCTTGATTTTTAAAAACAGCAAGTAATACCATTTTTAAGCATGAAATTCCACCCCGAATCAAGTCCAGTCAAGGATTTTCCAATTTGGGCTCAAAAAAAATTTGGCCCCCAAAGCACACTTTTTTCTGACCACGGGGTCAGGAGTATTCTTCCTCTGGCTGCAAAAAGCTTGATTTTTAAAAACAGCAAGTAATACCATTTTTAAGCATGAAATTCCACCCCGAATCAAGTCCAGTCAAGGATTTTCCAATTTGGGCTCAAAAAAAATTTGGCCCCCAAAGCACACTTTTTTCTGACCAGGAGTTTTCTGGTCAGGAGTTTTCCTCCTCTGTGTGCAAAAAGCTTGATTTTTAAAAACAGCAGGTAATACAATTTTTAAGCATGAAATTCCACCCCAAATCAAGTCAAGTCAATGATTTTCCAATTTGGGCTCAAAAAAAATTTGGCCCCCAAAGCACAATTTTTTCTGACCGCGGGGTCATGAGTTTTCCTCCTCTTGGTGCAAAAAGCTTGATTTTTAAAAACAGCAAGTAATACCATTTTTAAGCATGAAATTCCACCCCGAATCAAGTCCAGTGAAGGATTTTCCAATTTGGGCTCAAAAAAAATTTGGCCCCCAAAGCACACTTTTTTCTGACCACGGGGTCAGGAGTATTCCTCCTCTGGGTGCAAAAAGCTTGATTTTTAAAAACAGCAAGTTATACCATTTTTAAGCATGAAATTCCACCCCGAATCAAGTCCCCTCAATTATTTTCCAATTTGGGCTCCAAAAAAATTTGGCCCCCAAAGCACAATTTTTTCTGACCGCGGGGTCATGAGTTTTCCTCCTCTGGGTGCAAAAAGCTTGATTTTTAAAAACAGCAAGTAATACCATTTTTAAGCATGAAATTCCACCCCGAATCAAGTCCAGTCAAGGATTTTCCAATTTGGGCTCAAAAAAAATTTGGCCCCAAAGCACACTTTTTTCTGACCAGGAGTTTTCTGGTCAGGAGTTTTCCTCCTCTGGGTGCAAAAAGCTTGATTTTTAAAAACAGCAGGTAATACCATTTTTAAGCATGAAATTCCACCCCAAATCAAGTCCAGTCAATGATTTTCCAATTTGGGCTCAAAAAAATTTTGGCCCCCAAAGGACACTTTTTTCTGACCGCGGGGTCATGAGTTTTCCTCCTCTGGCTGCAAAAAGCTTGATTTTTAAAAACAGCAAGTAACACCATTTTTAAGCATGAAATTCCACCCCGAATCAAGTCCCCTCAATTATTTTCCAATTTGGGCTCAAAAAAAATTTGGCCCCCAAAGCACACTTTTTTCTGACCGCGGGGTCAGGAGTATTCTTCCTCTGGGTGCAAAAAGCTTGATTTTTAAAAACAGCAAGTAATACCATTTTTAAGCATGAAATTCCACCCCGAATCAAGTCCAGTCAAGGATTTTCCAATTTGGGCTCAAAAAAAATTTGGCCCCCAAAGCACACTTTTTTCTGACCACGGGGTCAGGAGTATTCTTCCTCTGGGTGCAAAAAGCTTGATTTTTAAAAACAGCAAGTAATACCATTTTTAAGCATGAAATTCCACCCCGAATCAAGTCCAGTCAAGGATTTTCCAATTTGGGCTCAAAAAAAATTTGGCCCCCAAAGCACACTTTTTTCTGACCAGGAGTTTTCTGGTCAGGAGTTTTCCTCCTCTGTGTGCAAAAAGCTTGATTTTTAAAAACAGCAGGTAATACAATTTTTAAGCATGAAATTCCACCCCAAATCAAGTCCAGTCAATGATTTTCCAATTTGGGCTCAAAAAAAATTTGGCCCCCAAAGCACAATTTTTTCTGACCGCGGGGTCATGAGTTTTCCTCCTCTTGGTGCAAAAAGCTTGATTTTTAAAAACAGCAAGTAATACCATTTTTAAGCATGAAATTCCACCCCGAATCAAGTCCAGTGAAGGATTTTCCAATTTGGGCTCAAAAAAAATTTGGCCCCCAAAGCACACTTTTTTCTGACCACGGGGTCAGGAGTATTCCTCCTCTGGGTGCAAAAAGCTTGATTTTTAAAAACAGCAAGTTATACCATTTTTAAGCATGAAATTCCACCCCAAATCAAGTCCAGTCAATGATTTTCCAATTTGGGCTCAAAAAAAATTTGGCCCCCAAAGCACACTATTTCTGACCGCGGGGTCATGAGTTTTCCTCCTCTTGGTGCAAAAAGCTTGATTTTTAAAAACAGCAAGTAATACCATTTTTAAGCATGAAATTCCACCCCGAATCAAGTCCAGTCAAGGATTTTCCAATTTGGGCTCAAAAAAAATTTGGCCCCCAAAGCACACTTTTTTCTGACCGCGCGGTCATGAGTTTTCCTCCTCTGGCTGCAAAAAGCTTGATTTTTAAAAACAGCAAGTAACACCATTTTTAAGCATGAAATTCCACCCCAAATCAAGTCCCCTCAATTATTTTCCAATTTGGGCTCCAAAAAAATTTGGCCCCCAAAGCACACTTTTTTCTGACGACGGGGTCAGGAGTATTCCTCCTCTGGGTGCAAAAAGCTTGATTTTTAAAAACAGCAAGTAATACCATTTTTAAGCATGAAATTCCACCCCGAATCAAGTCCAGTCAAGGATTTTCCAATTTGGGCTCAAAAAAAATTTGGCCCCCAAAGCACACTTTTTTCTGACCACGCGGTCAGGAGTATTCCTCTGGGTGCAAAAAGATTGATTTTTAAAAACAGCAAGTTATACCATTTTTAAGCATGAAATTCCACCCCAAATCAAGTCCAGTCAATGATTTTCCAATTTGGGCTCAAAAAAAATTTGGCCCCCAAAGCACACTTTTTTCTGACCAGGAGTTTTCTGGTCAGGAGTTTTCCTCCTCTGTGTGCAAAAAGCTTGATTTTTAAAAACAGCAGGTAATACAATTTTTAAGCATGAAATTCCACCCCAAATCAAGTCCAGTCAATGATTTTCCAATTTGGGCTCAAAAAAAATTTGGCCCCCAAAGCACAATTTTTTCTGACCGCGGGGTCATGAGTTTTCCTCCTCTTGGTGCAAAAAGCTTGATTTTTAAAAACAGCAAGTAATACCATTTTTAAGCATGAAATTCCACCCCGAATCAAGTCCAGTGAAGGATTTTCCAATTTGGGCTCAAAAAAAATTTGGCCCCCAAAGCACACTTTTTTCTGACCACGGGGTCAGGAGTATTCCTCCTCTGGGTGCAAAAAGCTTGATTTTTAAAAACAGCAAGTTATACCATTTTTAAGCATGAAATTCCACCCCAAATCAAGTCCAGTCAATGATTTTCCAATTTGGGCTCAAAAAAAATTTGGCCCCCAAAGCACACTATTTCTGACCGCGGGGTCATGAGTTTTCCTCCTCTTGGTGCAAAAAGCTTGATTTTTAAAAACAGCAAGTAATACCATTTTTAAGCATGAAATTCCACCCCGAATCAAGTCCAGTCAAGGATTTTCCAATTTGGGCTCAAAAAAAATTTGGCCCCCAAAGCACACTTTTTTCTGACCGCGCGGTCATGAGTTTTCCTCCTCTGGCTGCAAAAAGCTTGATTTTTAAAAACAGCAAGTAACACCATTTTTAAGCATGAAATTCCACCCCAAATCAAGTCCCCTCAATTATTTTCCAATTTGGGCTCCAAAAAAATTTGGCCCCCAAAGCACACTTTTTTCTGACGACGGGGTCAGGAGTATTCCTCCTCTGGGTGCAAAAAGCTTGATTTTTAAAAACAGCAAGTTATACCATTTTTAAGCATGAAATTCCACCCCAAATCAAGTCCAGTCAATGATTTTCCAATTTGGGCTCAAAAAAAATTTGGCCCCCAAAGCACACTATTTCTGACCGCGGGGTCATGAGTTTTCCTCCTCTTGGTGCAAAAATCTTGATTTTTAAAAACAGCAAGTAATACCATTTTTAAGCATGAAATTCCACCCCGAATCAAGTCCAGTCAAGGATTTTCCAATTTGGGCTCAAAAAAAATTTGGCCCCCAAAGCACACTTTTTTCTGACCGCGCGGTCATGAGTTTTCCTCCTCTGGCTGCAAAAAGCTTGATTTTTAAAAACAGCAAGTAACACCATTTTTAAGCATGAAATTCCACCCCGAATCAAGTCCCCTCAATTATTTTCCAATTTGGGCTCCAAAAAAATTTGGCCCCCAAAGCACAATTTTTTCTGACCGCGGGGTCATGAGTTTTCCTCCTCTTGGTGCAAAAAGCTTGATTTTTAAAAACAGCAAGTAATACCATTTTTAAGCATGAAATTCCACCCCGAATCAAGTCCAGTCAAGGATTTTCCAATTTGGGCTCAAAAAAAATTTGGCCCCCAAAGCACACTTTTTTCTGACCACGCGGTCAGGAGTATTCCTCTGGGTGCAAAAAGATTGATTTTTAAAAACAGCAAGTTATACCATTTTTAAGCATGAAATTCCACCCCAAATCAAGTCCAGTCAATGATTTTCCAATTTGGGCTCAAAAAAAATTTGGCCCCCAAAGCACACTTTTTTCTGACCGCGGGGTCATGAGTTTTCCTCCTCTGGCTGCAAAAAGCTTGATTTTTAAAAACAGCAAGTAACACCATTTTTAAGCATGAAATTCCACCCCGAATCAAGTCCCCTCAATTATTTTCCAATTTGGGCTCCAAAAAAATTTGGCCCCCAAAGCACACTATTTTCTGACCGCGGGGCCATGAGTTTTCCTCCTCTGGGTGCAAAAAGCTTGATTTTTAAAAACAGCAAGTAACACCATTTTTTACCATGACATTACACCCCAAATCAAGTCCAGTCAAGGATTTTCCAATTTGGGCCCAAAAAAAATTTGGCCCCCAAAGCACACTTTTTTCTGACCGCGGGCTCAGGAGTTTTCCTCCTCTGGGTGCAAAAAGCTTGATTTTTAAAAACAGCAAGTAACACCATTTTTTACCATGACATTACACCCCAAATCAAGTCCAGTCAAGGATTTTCCAATTTGGGCCCAAAAAAAATTTGGCCCCCAAAGCACACTTTTTTCTGACCGCGGGCTCAGGAGTTTTCCTCCTCTGGGTGCAAAAAGCTTGATTTTTAAAAACAGCAAGTAACACCATTTTTTACCATGAAATTCCACCCCAAATCAAATCCAGTCAAGGATTTTCCAATTTGGGCTCAAAAAAAATTTGGCCCCCAAAGCACACTTTTTTCTGACCGCGAGGTCAGGAGTTTTTCTCCTCTGGGTGCAAAAAGCTTGATTTTTAAAAACCGCAAGTAATACCATTTTTAAGCATGAAATTCCACCCCAAATCAAGTCCAGTCAAGGATTTTCCAATTTGGGCTCAAAAAAAAATTGGCCCCCAAAGCACACTATTTCTGACCGCGGGGTCAGGAGTTTTTCTCCTCTGGGTGCAAAAAGCTTGATTTTTTTAAAAACAGCAAGTTATACCCTTTTTAAGCATGAAATTCCACCCCAAATCAAGTCCAGTCAATGATTTTCCGATTTGGGCTCAAAAAAAATTTGGCCCCCAAAGCACAATTTTTTCTGACCAGGAGTTTTCTGGTCAGGAGTTTTCCTCCTCTGGGTGCAAAAAGCTTGATTTTTAAAAACAGCAGGTAATACCATTTTTAAGCATGAAATTCCACCCCGAATCAAGTCCCCTCAATTATTTTCCAATTTGGGCTCCAAAAAAAATTTGGCCCCCAAAGCACACTTTTTTCTGACCGCGGGGTCATGAGTTTTCCTCCTCTTGGTGCAAAAAGCTTGATTTTTAAAAACAGCAAGTAATACCATTTTTAAGCATGAAATTCCACCCCGAATCAAGTCCAGTGAAGGATTTTCCAATTTGGGCTCAAAAAAAATTTGGCCCCCAAAGCACACTTTTTTCTGACCACGGGGTCAGGAGTATTCCTCCTCTGGGTGCAAAAAGCTTGATTTTTAAAAACAGCAAGTTATACCATTTTTAAGCATGAAATTCCACCCCAAATCAAGTCCAGTTAATGATTTTCCAATTTGGGCTCAAAAAAAATTTGGCCCCCAAAGCACACTATTTCTGACCGCGGGGTCATGAGTTTTCCTCCTCTTGGTGCAAAAAGCTTGATTTTTAAAAACAGCAAGTAATACCATTTTTAAGCATGAAATTCCACCCCGAATCAAGTCCAGTCAAGGATTTTCCAATTTGGGCTCAAAAAAAATTTGGCCCCCAAAGCACACTTTTTTCTGACCGCCCGGTCATGAGTTTTCCTCCTCTGGCTGCAAAAAGCTTGATTTTTAAAAACAGCAAGTAACACCATTTTTAAGCATGAAATTCCACCCCGAATCAAGTCCCCTCAATTATTTTCCAATTTGGGCTCCAAAAAAATTTGGCCCCCAAAGCACACTTTTTTCTGACGACGGGGTCAGGAGTATTCCTCCTCTGGGTGCAAAAAGCTTGATTTTTAAAAACAGCAAGTTATACCATTTTTAAGCATGAAATTCCACCCCGAATCAAGTCCAGTCAAGGATTTTCCAATTTGGGCTCAAAAAAAATTTGGCCCCCAAAGCACACTTTTTTCTGACCGCGCGGTCATGAGTTTTCCTCCTCTGGCTGCAAAAAGCTTGATTTTTAAAAACAGCAAGTAACACCATTTTTAAGCATGAAATTCCACCCCGAATCAAGTCCCCTCAATTATTTTCCAATTTGGGCTCCAAAAAAATTTGGCCCCCAAAGCACAATTTTTTCTGACCGCGGGGTCATGAGTTTTCCTCCTCTTGGTGCAAAAAGCTTGATTTTTAAAAACAGCAAGTAATACCATTTTTAAGCATGAAATTCCACCCCGAATCAAGTCCAGTCAAGGATTTTCCAATTTGGGCTCAAAAAAAATTTGGCCCCCAAAGCACACTTTTTTCTGACCACGGGGTCAGGAGTATTCCTCTGGGTGCAAAAAGATTGATTTTTAAAAACAGCAAGTTATACCATTTTTAAGCATGAAATTCCACCCCAAATCAAGTCCAGTCAATGATTTTCCAATTTGGGCTCAAAAAAAATTTGGCCCCCAAAGCACACTTTTTTCTGACCGCGGGGTCATGAGTTTTCCTCCTCTTGGTGCAAAAAGCTTGATTTTTAAAAACAGCAAGTAATACCATTTTTAAGCATGAAATTCCACCCCGAATCAAGTCCCCTCAATTATTTTCCAATTTGGGCTCCAAAAAAATTTGGCCCCCAAAGCACACTATTTTCTGACCGCGGGGTCATGAGTTTTCCTCCTCTGGGTGCAAAAAGCTTGATTTTTAAAAACAGCAAGTAACACCATTTTTTACCATGACATTACACCCCAAATCAAGTCCAGTCAAGGATTTTCCAATTTGGGCCCAAAAAAAATTTGGCCCCCAAAGCACACTTTTTTCTGACCGCGGGCTCAGGAGTTTTCCTCCTCTGGGTGCAAAAAGCTTGATTTTTAAAAACAGCAAGTAACACCATTTTTTACCATGACATTACACCCCAAATCAAGTCCAGTCAAGGATTTTCCAATTTGGGCCCAAAAAAAATTTGGCCCCCAAAGCACACTTTTTTCTGACCGCGGGCTCAGGAGTTTTCCTCCTCTGGGTGCAAAAAGCTTGATTTTTAAAAACAGCAAGTAACACCATTTTTTACCATGAAATTCCACCCCAAATCAAATCCAGTCAAGGATTTTCCAATTTGGGCTCAAAAAAAATTTGGCCCCCAAAGCACACTTTTTTCTGACCGCGAGGTCAGGAGTTTTTCTCCTCTGGGTGCAAAAAGCTTGATTTTTAAAAACCGCAAGTAATACCATTTTTAAGCATGAAATTCCACCCCAAATCAAGTCCAGTCAAGGATTTTCCAATTTGGGCTCAAAAAAAAATTGGCCCCCAAAGCACACTATTTCTGACCGCGGGGTCAGGAGTTTTTCTCCTCTGGGTGCAAAAAGCTTGATTTTTAAAAACAGCAAGTTATACCCTTTTTAAGCATGAAATTCCACCCCAAATCAAGTCCAGTCAATGATTTTCCGATTTGGGCTCAAAAAAAATTTGGCCCCCAAAGCACACTTTTTTCTGACCAGGAGTTTTCTGGTCAGGAGTTTTCCTCCTCTGGGTGCAAAAAGCTTGATTTTTAAAAACAGCAGGTAATACCATTTTTAAGCATGAAATTCCACCCCGAATCAAGTCCCCTCAATTATTTTCCAATTTGGGCTCCAAAAAAAATTTGGCCCCCAAAGCACACTTTTTTCTGACCGCGGGGTGATGAGTTTTCCTCCTCTGGGTGCAAAAAGCTTGATTTTTAAAAACAGCAAGTTATACCCTTTTTAAGCATGAAATTCCACCCCAAATCAAGTCCAGTCAATGATTTTCCGATTTGGGCTCAAAAAAAATTTGGCCCCCAAAGCACACTTTTTTCTGACCGCGGGGTCATGAGTTTTCGTCCTCTGGCTGACAAAAGCTTGATTTTTAAAAACAGCAAGTAACACCATTTTTAAGCATGAAATTCCACCCTGAATCAAGTCCCCTCAATTATTTTCCAATTTGGGCTCCAAAAAAATTTGGCCCCCAAAGCACACTTTTTTCTGACCGCGGGGTCAGGAGTTTTCCTCCTCTGGCTGCAAAAAGCTTGATTTTTAAAAACAGCAAGTAACACCATTTTTGAGCATGAAATTCCACCCCGAATCAAGTCCCCTCAATTATTTTCCAATTTGGGCTCCAAAAAAATTTGGCCCCCAAAGCACAATTTTTTCTGACCGCGGGGTCATGAGTTTTCCTCCTCTGGGTGCAAAAAGCTTGATTTTTAAAAACAGCAAGTAATACCATTTTTAAGCATGAAATTCCACCCCGAATCAAGTCCAGTCAAGGATTTTCCAATTTGGGCTCAAAAAAAATTTGGCCCCAAAGCACACTTTTTTCTGACCAGGAGTTTTCTGGTCAGGAGTTTTCCTCCTCTGGGTGCAAAAAGCTTGATTTTTAAAAACAGCAGGTAATACCATTTTTAAGCATGAAATTCCACCCCAAATCAAGTCCAGTCAATGATTTTCCAATTTGGGCTCAAAAAAAATTTGGCCCCCAAAGCACACTTTTTTCTGACCGCGGGGTCATGAGTTTTCCTCCTCTGGCTGCAAAAAGCTTGATTTTTAAAAACAGCAAGTAACACCATTTTTAAGCATGAAATTCCACCCCGAATCAAGTCCCCTCAATTATTTTCCAATTTGGGCTCAAAAAAAATTTGGCCCCCAAAGCACAATTTTTTCTGACCGCGGGGTCATGAGTTTTCCTCCTCTGGGTGCAAAAAGCTTGATTTTTAAAAACAGCAAGTAATACCATTTTTAAGCATGAAATTCCACCCCGAATCAAGTCCAGTCAAGGATTTTCCAATTTGGGCTCAAAAAAAATTTGGCCCCCAAAGCACACTTTTTTCTGACCAGGAGTTTTCTGGTCAGGAGTTTTCCTCCTCTGGGTGCAAAAAGCTTGATTTTTAAAAACAGCAGGTAATACCATTTTTAAGCATGAAATTCCACCCCAAATCAAGTCCCCTCAATTATTTTCCAATTTGGGCTCCAAAAAAAATTTGGCCCCCAAAGCACACTTTTTTCTGACCGCGGGGTGATGAGTTTTCCTCCTCTGGGTGCAAAAAGCTTGATTTTTAAAAACAGCAAGTAATACCATTTTTAAGCATGAAATTCCACGCCGAATCAAGTCCAGTCAAGGATTTTCCAATTTGGGCTCAAAAAAAATTTGGCCCCCAAAGCACACTTTTTTCTGACCACGGGGTCAGGAGTATTCCTCCTCTGGGTGCAAAAAGCTTGATTTTTAAAAACAGCAAGTTATACCCTTTTTAAGCATGAAATTCCACCCCAAATCAAGTCCAGTCAATGATTTTCCGATTTGGGCTCAAAAAAAATTTGGCCCCCAAAGCACACTTTTTTCTGACCGCGGGGTCATGAGTTTTCGTCCTCTGGCTGACAAAAGCTTGATTTTTAAAAACAGCAAGTAACACCATTTTTAAGCATGAAATTCCACCCTGAATCAAGTCCCCTCAATTATTTTCCAATTTGGGCTCCAAAAAAATTTGGCCCCCAAAGCACACTTTTTTCTGACCGCGGGGTCAGGAGTTTTCCTCCTCTGGCTGCAAAAAGCTTGATTTTTAAAAACAGCAAGTAACACCATTTTTAAGCATGAAATTCCACCCCGAATCAAGTCCCCTCAATTATTTTCCAATTTGGGCTCCAAAAAAATTTGGCCCCCAAAGCACAATTTTTTCTGACCGCGGGGTCATGAGTTTTCCTCCTCTGGGTGCAAAAAGCTTGATTTTTAAAAACAGCAAGTAATACCATTTTTAAGCATGAAATTCCACCCCGAATCAAGTCCAGTCAAGGATTTTCCAATTTGGGCTCAAAAAAAATTTGGCCCCAAAGCACACTTTTTTCTGACCAGGAGTTTTCTGGTCAGGAGTTTTCCTCCTCTGGGTGCAAAAAGCTTGATTTTTAAAAACAGCAGGTAATACCATTTTTAAGCATGAAATTCCACCCCAAATCAAGTCCAGTCAATGATTTTCCAATTTGGGCTCAAAAAAAATTTGGCCCCCAAAGCACACTTTTTTCTGACCGCGGGGTCATGAGTTTTCCTCCTCTGGCTGCAAAAAGCTTGATTTTTAAAAACAGCAAGTAACACCATTTTTAAGCATGAAATTCCACCCCGAATCAAGTCCCCTCAATTATTTTCCAATTTGGGCTCAAAAAAAATTTGGCCCCCAAAGCACAATTTTTTCTGACCGCGGGGTCATGAGTTTTCCTCCTCTGGGTGCAAAAAGCTTGATTTTTAAAAACAGCAAGTAATACCATTTTTAAGCATGAAATTCCACCCCGAATCAAGTCCAGTCAAGGATTTTCCAATTTGGGCTCAAAAAAAATTTGGCCCCCAAAGCACAATTTTTTCTGACCGCGGGGTCAGGAGTTTTCCTCCTCTGGGTGCAAAAAGCTTGATTTTTAAAAACAGCAGGTAATACCATTTTTAAGCATGAAATTCCACCCCAAATCAAGTCCAGTCAATGATTTTCCAATTTGGGCTCAAAAAAAATTTGGCCCCCAAAGCACAATTTTTTCTGACCGCGGGGTCATGAGTTTTCCTCCTCTTGGTGCAAAAAGCTTGATTTTTAAAAACAGCAAGTAACACCATTTTTAAGCATGAAATTCCACCCCGAATCAAGTCCCCTCAATTATTTTCCAATTTGGGCTCCAAAAAAATTTGGCCCCCAAAGCACAATTTTTTCTGACCGCGGGGTCATGAGTTTTCCTCCTCTGGGTGCAAAAAGCTTGATTTTTAAAAACAGCAAGTAATACCATTTTTAAGCATGAAATTCCACCCCGAATCAAGTCCAGTCAAGGATTTTCCAATTTGGGCTCAAAAAAAATTTGGCCCCAAAGCACACTTTTTTCTGACCAGGAGTTTTCTGGTCAGGAGTTTTCCTCCTCTGGGTGCAAAAAGCTTGATTTTTAAAAACAGCAGGTAATACCATTTTTAAGCATGAAATTCCACCCCAAATCAAGTCCAGTCAATGATTTTCCAATTTGGGCTCAAAAAAAATTTGGCCCCCAAAGCACACTTTTTTCTGACCGCGGGGTCATGAGTTTTCCTCCTCTGGCTGCAAAAAGCTTGATTTTTAAAAACAGCAAGTAACACCATTTTTAAGCATGAAATTCCACCCCGAATCAAGTCCCCTCAATTATTTTCCAATTTGGGCTCAAAAAAAATTTGGCCCCCAAAGCACAATTTTTTCTGACCGCGGGGTCAGGAGTTTTCCTCCTCTGGGTGCAAAAAGCTTGATTTTTAAAAACAGCAGGTAATACCATTTTTAAGCATGAAATTCCACCCCAAATCAAGTCCAGTCAATGATTTTCCAATTTGGGCTCAAAAAAAATTTGGCCCCCAAAGCACAATTTTTTCTGACCGCGGGGTCATGAGTTTTCCTCCTCTTGGTGCAAAAAGCTTGATTTTTAAAAACAGCAAGTAATACCATTTTTAAGCATGAAATTCCACCCCGAATCAAGTCCAGTGAAGGATTTTCCAATTTGGGCTCAAAAAAAATTTGGCCCCCAAAGCACACTTTTTTCTGACGACGGGGTCAGGAGTATTCCTCCTCTGGGTGCAAAAAGCTTGATTTTTAAAAACAGCAAGTTATACCATTTTTAAGCATGAAATTCCACCCCAAATCAAGTCCAGTCAATGATTTTCCAATTTGGGCTCAAAAAAAATTTGGCCCCCAAAGCACACTATTTCTGACCGCGGGGTCATGAGTTTTCCTCCTCTTGGTGCAAAAAGCTTGATTTTTAAAAACAGCAAGTAATACCATTTTTAAGCATGAAATTCCACCCCGAATCAAGTCCAGTCAAGGATTTTCCAATTTGGGCTCAAAAAAAATTTGGCCCCCAAAGCACACTTTTTTCTGACCGCGCGGTCATGAGTTTTCCTCCTCTGGCTGCAAAAAGCTTGATTTTTAAAAACAGCAAGTAACACCATTTTTAAGCATGAAATTCCACCCCGAATCAAGTCCCCTCAATTATTTTCCAATTTGGGCTCCAAAAAAATTTGGCCCCCAAAGCACAATTTTTTCTGACCGCGGGGTCATGAGTTTTCCTCCTCTTGGTGCAAAAAGCTTGATTTTTAAAAACAGCAAGTAATACCATTTTTAAGCATGAAATTCCACCCCGAATCAAGTCCAGTCAAGGATTTTCCAATTTGGGCTCAAAAAAAATTTGGCCCCCAAAGCACACTTTTTTCTGACCACGGGGTCAGGACTATTCCTCTGGGTGCAAAAAGATTGATTTTTAAAAACAGCAAGTTATACCATTTTTAAGCATGAAATTCCACCCCAAATCAAGTCCAGTCAATGATTTTCCAATTTGGGCTCAAAAAAAATTTGGCCCCCGAAGCACACTTTTTTCTGACCGCGGGGTCATGAGTTTTCCTCCTCTGGCTGCAAAAAGCTTGATTTTTAAAAACAGCAAGTAACACCATTTTTAAGCATGAAATTCCACCCCGAATCAAGTCCCCTCAATTATTTTCCAATTTGGGCTCCAAAAAAATTTGGCCCCCAAAGCACACTATTTTCTGACCGCGGGGTCATGAGTTTTCCTCCTCTGGGTGCAAAAAGCTTGATTTTTAAAAACAGCAAGTAACACCATTTTTTACCATGACATTACACCCCAAATCAAGTCCAGTCAAGGATTTTCCAATTTGGGCCCAAAAAAAATTTGGCCCCCAAAGCACACTTTTTTCTGACCGCGGGCTCAGGAGTTTTCCTCCTCTGGGTGCAAAAAGCTTGATTTTTAAAAACAGCAAGTAACACCATTTTTTACCATGACATTACACCCCAAATCAAGTCCAGTCAAGGATTTTCCAATTTGGGCCCAAAAAAAATTTGGCCCCCAAAGCACACTTTTTTCTGACCGCGGGCTCAGGAGTTTTCCTCCTCTGGGTGCAAAAAGCTTGATTTTTAAAAACAGCAAGTAACACCATTTTTTACCATGAAATTCCACCCCAAATCAAATCCAGTCAAGGATTTTCCAATTTGGGCTCAAAAAAAATTTGGCCCCCAAAGCACACTTTTTTCTGACCGCGAGGTCAGGAGTTTTTCTCCTCTGGGTGCAAAAAGCTTGATTTTTAAAAACCGCAAGTAATACCATTTTTAAGCATGAAATTCCACCCCAAATCAAGTCCAGTCAAGGATTTTCCAATTTGGGCTCAAAAAAAAATTGGCCCCCAAAGCACACTATTTCTGACCGCGGGGTCAGGAGTTTTTCTCCTCTGGGTGCAAAAAGCTTGATTTTTAAAAACAGCAAGTTATACCCTTTTTAAGCATGAAATTCCACCCCAAATCAAGTCCAGTCAATGATTTTCCGATTTGGGCTCAAAAAAAATTTGGCCCCCAAAGCACACTTTTTTCTGACCAGGAGTTTTCTGGTCAGGAGTTTTCCTCCTCTGGGTGCAAAAAGCTTGATTTTTAAAAACAGCAGGTAATACCATTTTTAAGCATGAAATTCCACCCCGAATCAAGTCCCCTCAATTATTTTCCAATTTGGGCTCCAAAAAAAATTTGGCCCCCAAAGCACACTTTTTTCTGACCGCGGGGTGATGAGTTTTCCTCCTCTGGGTGCAAAAAGCTTGATTTTTAAAAACAGCAAGTAATACCATTTTTAAGCATGAAATTCCACGCCGAATCAAGTCCAGTCAAGGATTTTCCAATTTGGGCTCAAAAAAAATTTGGCCCCCAAAGCACACTTTTTTCTGACCACGGGGTCAGGAGTATTCCTCCTTTGGGTGCAAAAAGCTTGATTTTTAAAAACAGCAAGTTATACCCTTTTTAAGCATGAAATTCCACCCCAAATCAAGTCCAGTCAATGATTTTCCGATTTGGGCTCAAAAAAAATTTGGCCCCCAAAGCACACTTTTTTCTGACCGCGGGGTCATGAGTTTTCGTCCTCTGGCTGCAAAAAGCTTGATTTTTAAAAACAGCAAGTAACACCATTTTTAAGCATGAAATTCCACCCTGAATCAAGTCCCCTCAATTATTTTCCAATTTGGGCTCCAAAAAAATTTGGCCCCCAAAGCACACTTTTTTCTGACCGCGGGGTCAGGAGTTTTCCTCCTCTGGCTGCAAAAAGCTTGATTTTTAAAAACAGCAAGTAACACCATTTTTAAGCATGAAATTCCACCCCGAATCAAGTCCCCTCAATTATTTTCCAATTTGGGCTCCAAAAAAATTTGGCCCCCAAAGCACAATTTTTTCTGACCGCGTGGTCATGAGTTTTCCTCCTCTGGGTGCAAAAAGCTTGATTTTTAAAAACAGCAAGTAATACCATTTTTAAGCATGAAATTCCACCCCGAATCAAGTCCAGTCAAGGATTTTCCAATTTGGGCTCAAAAAAAATTTGGCCCCAAAGCACACTTTTTTCTGACCAGGAGTTTTCTGGTCAGGAGTTTTCCTCCTCTGGGTGCAAAAAGCTTGATTTTTAAAAACAGCAGGTAATACCATTTTTAAGCATGAAATTCCACCCCAAATCAAGTCCAGTCAATGATTTTCCAATTTGGGCTCAAAAAAAATTTGGCCCCCAAAGCACAATTTTTTCTGACCGCGGGGTTATGAGTTTTCCTCCTCTTGGTGCAAAAAGCTTGATTTTTAAAAACAGCAAGTAATACCATTTTTAAGCATGAAATTCCACCCCGAATCAAGTCCAGTCAAGGATTTTCCAATTTGGGCTCAAAAAAAATTTGGCCCCCAAAGCACACTTTTTTCTGACCACAGGGTCAGGAGTATTCCTCCTCTGGGTGCAAAAAGCTTGATTTTTAAAAACAGCAAGTTATACCATTTTTAAGCATGAAATTCCACCCCAAATCAAGTCCAGTCAATGATTTTCCAATTTGGGCTCAAAAAAAATTTGGCCCCCAAAGCACACTATTTCTGACCGCGGGGTCATGAGTTTTCCTCCTCTTGGTGCAAAAAGCTTGATTTTTAAAAACAGCAAGTAATACCATTTTTAAGCATGAAATTCCACCCCGAATCAAGTCCAGTCAAGGATTTTCCAATTTGGGCTCAAAAAAAATTTGGCCCCCAAAGCACACTTTTTTCTGACCGCGCGGTCATGAGTTTTCCTCCTCTGGCTGCAAAAAGCTTGATTTTTAAAAACAGCAAGTAACACCATTTTTAAGCATGAAATTCCACCCCGAATCAAGTCCCCTCAATTATTTTCCAATTTGGGCTCCAAAAAAATTTGGCCCCCAAAGCACAATTTTTTCTGACCGCGGGGTCATGAGTTTTCCTCCTCTGGGTGCAAAAAGCTTGATTTTTAAAAACAGCAAGTAATACCATTTTTAAGCATGAAATTCCACCCCGAATCAAGTCCAGTCAAGGATTTTCCAATTTGGGCTCAAAAAAAATTTGGCCCCCAAAGCACACTTTTTTCTGACCGCGGGCTCAGGAGTTTTCCTCCTCTGGGTGCAAAAAGCTTGATTTTTAAAAACAGCAAGTAACACCATTTTTAAGCATGAAATTCCACCCCGAATCAAGTCCAGTCAATGATTTTCCAATTTGGGCTCAAAAAAAATTTGGCCCCCAAAGCACAATTTTTTCTGACCGCGGGGTTATGAGTTTTCCTCCTCTTGGTGCAAAAAGCTTGATTTTTAAAAACAGCAAGTAATACCATTTTTAAGCATGAAATTCCACCCCGAATCAAGTCCAGTCAAGGATTTTCCAATTTGGGCTCAAAAAAAATTTGGCCCCCAAAGCACACTTTTTTCTGACCACAGGGTCAGGAGTATTCCTCCTCTGGGTGCAAAAAGCTTGATTTTTAAAAACAGCAAGTTATACCATTTTTAAGCATGAAATTCCACCCCAAATCAAGTCCAGTCAATGATTTTCCAATTTGGGCTCAAAAAAAATTTGGCCCCCAAAGCACACTATTTCTGACCGCGGGGTCATGAGTTTTCCTCCTCTTGGTGCAAAAAGCTTGATTTTTAAAAACAGCAAGTAATACCATTTTTAAGCATGAAATTCCACCCCGAATCAAGTCCAGTCAATGATTTTCCAATTTGGGCTCAAAAAAAATTTGGCCCCCAAAGCACAATTTTTTCTGACCGCGGGGTTATGAGTTTTCCTCCTCTTGGTGCAAAAAGCTTGATTTTTAAAAACAGCAAGTAATACCATTTTTAAGCATGAAATTCCACCCCGAATCAAGTCCAGTCAAGGATTTTCCAATTTGGGCTCAAAAAAAATTTGGCCCCCAAAGCACACTTTTTTCTGACCACAGGGTCAGGAGTATTCCTCCTCTGGGTGCAAAAAGCTTGATTTTTAAAAACAGCAAGTTATACCATTTTTAAGCATGAAATTCCACCCCAAATCAAGTCCAGTCAATGATTTTCCAATTTGGGCTCAAAAAAAATTTGGCCCCCAAAGCACACTATTTCTGACCGCGGGGTCATGAGTTTTCCTCCTCTTGGTGCAAAAAGCTTGATTTTTAAAAACAGCAAGTAATACCATTTTTAAGCATGAAATTCCACCCCGAATCAAGTCCAGTCAATGATTTTCCAATTTGGGCTCAAAAAAAATTTGGCCCCCAAAGCACACTATTTCTGACCGCGGGGTCATGAGTTTTCCTCCTCTTGGTGCAAAAAGCTTGATTTTTAAAAACAGCAAGTAATACCATTTTTAAGCATGAAATTCCACCCCGAATCAAGTCCAGTCAAGGATTTTCCAATTTGGGCTCAAAAAAAATTTGGCCCCCAAAGCACACTTTTTTCTGACCGCGCGGTCATGAGTTTTCCTCCTCTGGCTGCAAAAAGCTTGATTTTTAAAAACAGCAAGTAACACCATTTTTAAGCATGAAATTCCACCCCGAATCAAGTCCCCTCAATTATTTTCCAATTTGGGCTCCAAAAAAATTTGGCCCCCAAAGCACAATTTTTTCTGACCGCGGGGTCATGAGTTTTCCTCCTCTGGGTGCAAAAAGCTTGATTTTTAAAAACAGCAAGTAATACCATTTTTAAGCATGAAATTCCACCCCGAATCAAGTCCAGTCAAGGATTTTCCAATTTGGGCTCAAAAAAAATTTGGCCCCCAAAGCACACTTTTTTCTGACCGCGGGCTCAGGAGTTTTCCTCCTCTGGGTGCAAAAAGCTTGATTTTTAAAAACAGCAAGTAACACCATTTTTAAGCATGAAATTCCACCCCGAATCAAGTCCAGTCAATGATTTTCCAATTTGGGCTCAAAAAAAATTTGGCCCCCAAAGCACAATTTTTTCTGACCGCGGGGTTATGAGTTTTCCTCCTCTTGGTGCAAAAAGCTTGATTTTTAAAAACAGCAAGTAATACCATTTTTAAGCATGAAATTCCACCCCGAATCAAGTCCAGTCAAGGATTTTCCAATTTGGGCTCAAAAAAAATTTGGCCCCCAAAGCACACTTTTTTCTGACCACTGGGTCAGGAGTATTCCTCCTCTGGGTGCAAAAAGCTTGATTTTTAAAAACAGCAAGTTATACCATTTTTAAGCATGAAATTCCACCCCAAATCAAGTCCAGTCAATGATTTTCCAATTTGGGCTCAAAAAAAATTTGGCCCCCAAAGCACACTATTTCTGACCGCGGGGTCATGAGTTTTCCTCCTCTTGGTGCAAAAAGCTTGATTTTTAAAAACAGCAAGTAATACCATTTTTAAGCATGAAATTCCACCCCGAATCAAGTCCAGTCAATGATTTTCCAATTTGGGCTCAAAAAAAATTTGGCCCCCAAAGCACAATTTTTTCTGACCGCGGGGTTATGAGTTTTCCTCCTCTTGGTGCAAAAAGCTTGATTTTTAAAAACAGCAAGTAATACCATTTTTAAGCATGAAATTCCACCCCGAATCAAGTCCAGTCAAGGATTTTCCAATTTGGGCTCAAAAAAAATTTGGCCCCCAAAGCACACTTTTTTCTGACCACAGGGTCAGGAGTATTCCTCCTCTGGGTGCAAAAAGCTTGATTTTTAAAAACAGCAAGTTATACCATTTTTAAGCATGAAATTCCACCCCAAATCAAGTCCAGTCAATGATTTTCCAATTTGGGCTCAAAAAAAATTTGGCCCCCAAAGCACACTATTTCTGACCGCGGGGTCATGAGTTTTCCTCCTCTTGGTGCAAAAAGCTTGATTTTTAAAAACAGCAAGTAATACCATTTTTAAGCATGAAATTCCACCCCGAATCAAGTCCAGTCAATGATTTTCCAATTTGGGCTCAAAAAAAATTTGGCCCCCAAAGCACACTATTTCTGACCGCGGGGTCATGAGTTTTCCTCCTCTTGGTGCAAAAAGCTTGATTTTTAAAAACAGCAAGTAATACCATTTTTAAGCATGAAATTCCACCCCGAATCAAGTCCAGTCAAGGATTTTCCAATTTGGGCTCAAAAAAAATTTGGCCCCCAAAGCACACTTTTTTCTGACCGCGCGGTCATGAGTTTTCCTCCTCTGGCTGCAAAAAGCTTGATTTTTAAAAACAGCAAGTAACACCATTTTTAAGCATGAAATTCCACCCCGAATCAAGTCCCCTCAATTATTTTCCAATTTGGGCTCCAAAAAAATTTGGCCCCCAAAGCACAATTTTTTCTGACCGCGGGGTCATGAGTTTTCCTCCTCTGGGTGCAAAAAGCTTGATTTTTAAAAACAGCAAGTAATACCATTTTTAAGCATGAAATTCCACCCCGAATCAAGTCCAGTCAAGGATTTTCCAATTTGGGCTCAAAAAAAATTTGGCCCCCAAAGCACACTTTTTTCTGACCGCGGGCTCAGGAGTTTTCCTCCTCTGGGTGCAAAAAGCTTGATTTTTAAAAACAGCAAGTAACACCATTTTTAAGCATGAAATTCCACCCCGAATCAAGTCCAGTCAATGATTTTCCAATTTGGGCTCAAAAAAAATTTGGCCCCCAAAGCACAATTTTTTCTGACCGCGGGGTTATGAGTTTTCCTCCTCTTGGTGCAAAAAGCTTGATTTTTAAAAACAGCAAGTAATACCATTTTTAAGCATGAAATTCCACCCCGAATCAAGTCCAGTCAAGGATTTTCCAATTTGGGCTCAAAAAAAATTTGGCCCCCAAAGCACACTTTTTTCTGACCACTGGGTCAGGAGTATTCCTCCTCTGGGTGCAAAAAGCTTGATTTTTAAAAACAGCAAGTTATACCATTTTTAAGCATGAAATTCCACCCCAAATCAAGTCCAGTCAATGATTTTCCAATTTGGGCTCAAAAAAAATTTGGCCCCCAAAGCACACTATTTCTGACCGCGGGGTCATGAGTTTTCCTCCTCTTGGTGCAAAAAGCTTGATTTTTAAAAACAGCAAGTAATACCATTTTTAAGCATGAAATTCCACCCCGAATCAAGTCCAGTCAATGATTTTCCAATTTGGGCTCAAAAAAAATTTGGCCCCCAAAGCACAATTTTTTCTGACCGCGGGGTTATGAGTTTTCCTCCTCTTGGTGCAAAAAGCTTGATTTTTAAAAACAGCAAGTAATACCATTTTTAAGCATGAAATTCCACCCCGAATCAAGTCCAGTCAAGGATTTTCCAATTTGGGCTCAAAAAAAATTTGGCCCCCAAAGCACACTTTTTTCTGACCACAGGGTCAGGAGTATTCCTCCTCTGGGTGCAAAAAGCTTGATTTTTAAAAACAGCAAGTTATACCATTTTTAAGCATGAAATTCCACCCCAAATCAAGTCCAGTCAATGATTTTCCAATTTGGGCTCAAAAAAAATTTGGCCCCCAAAGCACACTATTTCTGACCGCGGGGTCATGAGTTTTCCTCCTCTTGGTGCAAAAAGCTTGATTTTTAAAAACAGCAAGTAATACCATTTTTAAGCATGAAATTCCACCCCGAATCAAGTCCAGTCAAGGATTTTCCAATTTGGGCTCAAAAAAAATTTGGCCCCCAAAGCACACTTTTTTCTGACCGCGCGGTCATGAGTTTTCCTCCTCTGGCTGCAAAAAGCTTGATTTTTAAAAACAGCAAGTAACACCATTTTTAAGCATGAAATTCCACCCCGAATCAAGTCCCCTCAATTATTTTCCAATTTGGGCTCCAAAAAAATTTGGCCCCCAAAGCACAATTTTTTCTGACCGCGGGGTCATGAGTTTTCCTCCTCTGGGTGCAAAAAGCTTGATTTTTAAAAACAGCAAGTAATACCATTTTTAAGCATGAAATTCCACCCCGAATCAAGTCCAGTCAAGGATTTTCCAATTTGGGCTCAAAAAAAATTTGGCCCCCAAAGCACACTTTTTTCTGACCGCGGGCTCAGGAGTTTTCCTCCTCTGGGTGCAAAAAGCTTGATTTTTAAAAACAGCAAGTAACACCATTTTTAAGCATGAAATTCCACCCCGAATCAAGTCCCCTCAATTATTTTCCAATTTGGGCTCCAAAAAAATTTGGCCCCCAAAGCACAATTTTTTCTGACCGCGGGGTCATGAGTTTTCCTCCTCTTGGTGCAAAAAGCTTGATTTTTAAAAACAGCAAGTAATACCATTTTTAAGCATGAAATTCCACCCCGAATCAAGTCCAGTCAAGGATTTTCCAATTTGGGCTCAAAAAAAATTTGGCCCCCAAAGCACACTTTTTTCTGACCACGGGGTCAGGAGTATTCCTCTGGGTGCAAAAAGATTGATTTTTAAAAACAGCAAGTTATACCATTTTTAAGCATGAAATTCCACCCCAAATCAAGTCCAGTCAATGATTTTCCAATTTGGGCTCAAAAAAAATTTGGCCCCCAAAGCACACTTTTTTCTGACCGCGGGGTCATGAGTTTTCCTCCTCTGGCTGCAAAAAGCTTGATTTTTAAAAACAGCAAGTAACACCATTTTTAAGCATGAAATTCCACCCCGAATCAAGTCCCCTCAATTATTTTCCAATTTGGGCTCCAAAAAAATTTGGCCCCCAAAGCACACTTTTTTCTGACCGCGGGGTCATGAGTTTTCCTCCTCTGGGTGCAAAAAGCTTGATTTTTAAAAACAGCAAGTAACACCATTTTTTACCATGACATTACACCCCAAATCAAGTCCAGTCAAGGATTTTCCAATTTGGGCCCAAAAAAAATTTGGCCCCCAAAGCACACTTTTTTCTGACCGCGGGCTCAGGAGTTTTCCTCCTCTGGGTGCAAAAAGCTTGATTTTTAAAAACAGCAAGTAACACCATTTTTTACCATGACATTACACCACAAATCAAGTCCAGTCAAGGATTTTCCAATTTGGGCCCAAAAAAAATTTGGCCCCCAAAGCACACTTTTTTCTGACCGCGGGCTCAGGAGTTTTCCTCCTCTGGGTGCAAAAAGCTTGATTTTTAAAAACAGCAAGTAACACCATTTTTTACCATGAAATTCCACCCCAAATCAAATCCAGTCAAGGATTTTCCAATTTGGGCTCAAAAAAAATTTGGCCCCCAAAGCACACTTTTTTCTGACCGCGAGGTCAGGAGTTTTTCTCCTGTGGGTGCAAAAAGCTTGATTTTTAAAAACCGCAAGTAATACCATTTTTAAGCATGAAATTCCACCCCAAATCAAGTCCAGTCAAGGATTTTCCAATTTGGGCTCAAAAAAAAATTGGCCCCCAAAGCACACTATTTCTGACCGCGGGGTCAGGAGTTTTTCTCCTCTGGGTGCAAAAAGCTTGATTTTTAAAAACAGCAAGTTATACCCTTTTTAAGCATGAAATTCCACCCCAAATCAAGTCCAGTCAATGATTTTCCGATTTGGGCTCAAAAAAAATTTGGCCCCCAAAGCACACTTTTTTCTGACCGCGGGGTCATGAGTTTTCCTCCTCTGGGTGCAAAAAGCTTGATTTTTAAAAACAGCAAGTAATACCATTTTTAAGCATGAAATTCCACCCCGAATCAAGTCCAGTCAAGGATTTTCCAATTTGGGCTCAAAAAAAATTTGGCCCCAAAGCACACTTTTTTCTGACCAGGAGTTTTCTGGTCAGGAGTTTTCCTCCTCTGGGTGCAAAAAGCTTGATTTTTAAAAACAGCAGGTAATACCATTTTTAAGCATGAAATTCCACCCCAAATCAAGTCCAGTCAATGATTTTCCAATTTGGGCTCAAAAAAAATTTGGCCCCCAAAGCACAATTTTTTCTGACCGCGGGGTTATGAGTTTTCCTCCTCTTGGTGCAAAAAGCTTGATTTTTAAAAACAGCAAGTAATACCATTTTTAAGCATGAAATTCCACCCCGAATCAAGTCCAGTCAAGGATTTTCCAATTTGGGCTCAAAAAAAATTTGGCCCCCAAAGCACACTTTTTTCTGACCACGGGGTCAGGAGTATTCCTCCTCTGGGTGCAAAAAGCTTGATTTTTAAAAACAGCAAGTTATACCATTTTTAAGCATGAAATTCCACCCCAAATCAATGATTTTCCAATTTGGGCTCAAAAAAAATTTGGCCCCCAAAGCACACTATTTCTGACCGCGGGGTCATGAGTTTTCCTCCTCTTGGTGCAAAAAGCTTGATTTTTAAAAACAGCAAGTAATACCATTTTTAAGCATGAAATTCCACCCCGAATCAAGTCCAGTCAAGGATTTTCCAATTTGGGCTCAAAAAAAATTTGGCCCCCAAAGCACACTTTTTTCTGACCGCGCGGTCATGAGTTTTCCTCCTCTGGCTGCAAAAAGCTTGATTTTTAAAAACAGCAAGTAACACCATTTTTAAGCATGAAATTCCACCCCGAATCAAGTCCCCTCAATTATTTTCCAATTTGGGCTCCAAAAAAATTTGGCCCCCAAAGCACACTTTTTTCTAACCACGGGGTCAGGAGTATTCCTCCTCTGGGTGCAAAAAGCTTGATTTTTAAAAACAGCAAGTTATACCATTTTTAAGCATGAAATTCCACCCCAAATCAAGTCCAGTCAATGATTTTCCAATTTGGGCTCAAAAAAAAATTTGGCCCCCAAAGCACACTATTTCTGACCGCGGGGTCATGAGTTTTCCTCCTCTTGGTGCAAAAAGCTTGATTTTTAAAAACAGCAAGTAACACCATTTTTAAGCATGAAATTCCACCCCGAATCAAGTCCAGTCAAGGATTTTCCAATTTGGGCTCAAAAAAAATTTGGCCCCCAAAGCACACTTTTTTCTGACCGCGCGGTCATGAGTTTTCCTCCTCTGGCTGCAAAAAGCTTGATTTTTAAAAACAGCAAGTAACACCATTTTTAAGCATGAAATTCCACCCCGAATCAAGTCCCCTCAATTATTTTCCAATTTGGGCTCCAAAAAAATTTGGCCCCCAAAGCACAATTTTTTCTGACCGCGGGGTCATGAGTTTTCCTCCTCTGGGTGCAAAAAGCTTGATTTTTAAAAACAGCAAGTAATACCATTTTTAAGCATGAAATTCCACCCCGAATCAAGTCCAGTCAAGGATTTTCCAATTTGGGCTCAAAAAAAATTTGGCCCCCAAAGCACACTTTTTTCTGACCGAGGGCTCAGGAGTTTTCCTCCTCTGGGTGCAAAAAGCTTGATTTTTAAAAACAGCAAGTAACACCATTTTTAAGCATGAAATTCCACCCCGAATCAAGTCCCCTCAATTATTTTCCAATTTGGGCTCCAAAAAAATTTGGCCCCCAAAGCACAATTTTTTCTGACCGCGGGGTCATGAGTTTTCCTCCTCTTGGTGCAAAAAGCTTGATTTTTAAAAACAGCAAGTAATACCATTTTTAAGCATGAAATTCCACCACGAATCAAGTCCAGTCAAGGATTTTCCAATTTGGGCTCAAAAAAAATTTGGCCCCCAAAGCACACTTTTTTCTGACCGCGAGGTCAGGAGTTTTTCTCCTCTGGGTGCAAAAAGCTTGATTTTTAAAAACAGCAAGTTATACCATTTTTAAGCATGAAATTCCACCCCGAATCAAGTCCAGTCAAGGATTTTCCAATTTGGGCTCAAAAAAAAATTGGCCCCCAAAGCACACTATTTCTGACCGCGGGCTCAGGAGTTTTCCTCCTCTGGGTGCAAAAAGCTTGATTTTTAAAAACAGCAAGTTATACCCTTTTTAAGCATGAAATTCCACCCCAAATCAAGTCCAGTCAAGGATTTTCCGATTTGGGCTCAAAAAAAATTTGGCCCCCAAAGCACACTTTTTTCTGACCGCGGGGTCATGAGTTTTCGTCCTCTGGCTGCAAAAAGCTTGATTTTTAAAAACAGCAAGTAATACCATTTTTAAGCATGAAATTCCACCCCGAATCAAGTCCAGTCAAGGATTTTCCAATTTGGGCTCAAAAAAAATTTGGCCCCCAAAGCACACTTTTTTCTGACCACGGGGTCAGGAGTATTCCTCCTCTGGGTGCAAAAAGCTTGATTTTTAAAAACAGCAAGTTATACCATTTTTAAGCATGAAATTCCACCCCAAATCAAGTCCAGTCAATGATTTTCCAATTTGGGCTCAAAAAAATTTGGCCCCCAAAGCACACTATTTCTGACCGCGGGGTCATGAGTTTTCCTCCTCTTGGTGCAAAAAGCTTGATTTTTAAAAACAGCAAGTAATACCATTTTTAAGCATGAAATTCCACCCCGAATCAAGTCCAGTCAAGGATTTTCCAATTTGGGCTCAAAAAAAATTTGGCCCCCAAAGCACACTTTTTTCTGACCGCGCGGTCATGAGTTTTCCTCCTCTGGCTGCAAAAAGCTTGATTTTTAAAAACAGCAAGTAACACCATTTTTAAGCATGAAATTCCACCCCGAATCAAGTCCCCTCAATTATTTTCCAATTTGGGCTCCAAAAAAATTTGGCCCCCAAAGCACAATTTTTTCTGACCGCGGGGTCATGAGTTTTCCTCCTCTGGGTGCAAAAAGCTTGATTTTTAAAAACAGCAAGTAATACCATTTTTAAGCATGAAATTCCACCCCGAATCAAGTCCAGTCAAGGATTTTCCAATTTGGGCTCAAAAAAAATTTGGCCCCCAAAGCACACTTTTTTCTGACCACGGGGGTCAGGAGTATTCCTCTGGGTGCAAAAAGATTGATTTTTAAAAACAGCAAGTTATACCATTTTTAAGCATGAAATTCCACCCCAAATCAAGTCCAGTCAATGATTTTCCAATTTGGGCTCAAAAAAAATTTGGCCCCCAAAGCACACTTTTTTCTGACCGCGGGGTCATGAGTTTTCCTCCTCTGGCTGCAAAAAGCTTGATTTTTAAAAACAGCAAGTAACACCATTTTTAAGCATGAAATTCCACCCCGAATCAAGTCCCCTCAATTATTTTCCAATTTGGGCTCCAAAAAAATTTGGCCCCCAAAGCACACTTTTTTCTGACCGCGGGGTCATGAGTTTTCCTCCTCTGGGTGCAAAAAGCTTGATTTTTAAAAACAGCAAGTAACACCATTTTTTACCATGACATTACACCCCAAATCAAGTCCAGTCAAGGATTTTCCAATTTGGGCCCAAAAAAAATTTGGCCCCCAAAGCACACTTTTTTCTGACCGCGGGCTCAGGAGTTTTCCTCCTCTGGGTGCAAAAAGCTTGATTTTTAAAAACAGCAAGTATCACCATTTTTAAGCATGAAATTCCACCCCGAATCAAGTCCCCTCAATTATTTTCCAATTTGGGCTCCAAAAAAATTTGGCCCCCAAAGCACAATTTTTTCTGACCGCGGGGTCATGAGTTTTCCTCCTCTTGGTGCAAAAAGCTTGATTTTTAAAAACAGCAAGTAATACCATTTTTAAGCATGAAATTCCACCCCGAATCAAGTCCAGTCAAGGATTTTCCAATTTGGGCTCAAAAAAAATTTGGCCCCCAAAGCACACTTTTTTCTGACCACGGGGTCAGGAGTATTCCTCTGGGTGCAAAAAGATTGATTTTTAAAAACAGCAAGTTATACCATTTTTAAGCATGAAATTCCACCCCAAATCAAGTCCAGTCAATGATTTTCCAATTTGGGCTCAAAAAAAATTTGGCCCCCAAAGCACACTTTTTTCTGACCGCGGGGTCATGAGTTTTCCTCCTCTGGCTGCAAAAAGCTTGATTTTTAAAAACAGCAAGTAACACCATTTTTAAGCATGAAATTCCACCCCGAATCAAGTCCCCTCAATTATTTTCCAATTTGGGCTCCAAAAAAATTTGGCCCCCAAAGCACACTTTTTTCTGACCGCGGGGTCATGAGTTTTCCTCCTCTGGGTGCAAAAAGCTTGATTTTTAAAAACAGCAAGTAACACCATTTTTTACCATGACATTACACCCCAAATCAAGTCCAGTCAAGGATTTTCCAATTTGGGCCCCCAAAAAAATTGGCCCCCAAAGCACACATTTTTCTGACCGCGGGCTCAGGAGTTTTCCTCCTCTGGGTGCAAAAAGCTTGATTTTTAAAAACAGCAAGTAACACCATTTTTTACCATGACATTACACCCCAAATCAAGTCCAGTCAAGGATTTTCCAATTTGGGCCCAAAAAAAATTTTGCCCCCAAAGCACACTTTTTTCTGACCGCGGGCTCAGGAGTTTTCCTCCTCTGGGTGCAAAAAGCTTGATTTTTAAAAACAGCAAGTAACACCATTTTTTACCATGAAATTCCACCCCAAATCAAATCCAGTCAAGGATTTTCCAATTTGGGCTCAAAAAAAATTTGGCCCCCAAAGCACACTTTTTTCTGACCGCGAGGTCAGGAGTTTTTCTCCTCTGGGTGCAAAAAGCTTGATTTTTAAAAACCGCAAGTAATACCATTTTTAAGCATGAAATTCCACCCCAAATCAAGTCCAGTCAAGGATTTTCCAATTTGGGCTCAAAAAAAAATTGGCCCCCAAAGCACACTATTTCTGACCGCGGGGTCATGAGTTTTCCTCCTCTTGGTGCAAAAAGCTTGATTTTTAAAAACAGCAAGTAATACCATTTTTAAGCATGAAATTCCACCCCGAATCAAGTCCAGTCAAGGATTTTCCAATTTGGGCTCAAAAAAAATTTGGCCCCCAAAGCACACTTTTTTCTGACCACGGGGTCAGGAGTATTCCTCTGGGTGCAAAAAGATTGATTTTTAAAAACAGCAAGTTATACCATTTTTAAGCATGAAATTCCACCCCAAATCAAGTCCAGTCAATGATTTTCCAATTTGGGCTCAAAAAAAATTTGGCCCCCAAAGCACACTTTTTTCTGACCGCGGGGTCATGAGTTTTCCTCCTCTGGGTGCAAAAAGCTTGATTTTTAAAAACAGCAAGTAACACCATTTTTTACCATGACATTACACCCCAAATCAAGTCCAGTCAAGGATTTTCCAATTTGGGCCCCAAAAAAAATTGGCCCCCAAAGCACACATTTTTCTGACCGCGGGCTCAGGAGTTTTCCTCCTCTGGGTGCAAAAAGCTTGATTTTTAAAAACAGCAAGTAACACCATTTTTTACCATGACATTACACCCCAAATCAAGTCCAGTCAAGGATTTTCCAATTTGGGCCCAAAAAAAATTTTGCCCCCAAAGCACACTTTTTTCTGACCGCGGGCTCAGGAGTTTTCCTCCTCTGGGTGCAAAAAGCTTGATTTTTAAAAACAGCAAGTAACACCATTTTTTACCATGAAATTCCACCCCAAATCAAGTCCAGTCAAGGATTTTCCAATTTGGGCTCAAAAAAAATTTGGCCCCCAAAGCACACTTTTTTCTGACCGCGAGGTCAGGAGTTTTTCTCCTCTGGGTGCAAAAAGCTTGATTTTTAAAAACCGCAAGTAATACCATTTTTAAGCATGAAATTCCACCCCAAATCAAGTCCAGTCAAGGATTTTCCAATTTGGGCTCAAAAAAAAATTGGCCCCCAAAGCACACTATTTCTGACCGCGGGGTCAGGAGTTTTTCTCCTCTGGGTGCAAAAAGCTTGATTTTTAAAAACAGCAAGTTATACCCTTTTTAAGCATGAAATTCCACCCCAAATCAAGTCCAGTCAATGATTTTCCGATTTGGGCTCAAAAAAAATTTGGCCCCCAAAGCACACTTTTTTCTGACCGCGGGGTCATGAGTTTTCGTCCTCTGGCTGCAAAAAGCTTGATTTTTAAAAACAGCAAGTAATACCATTTTTAAGCATGAAATTCCACCCCGAATCAAGTCCAGTCAAGGATTTTCCAATTTGGGCTCAAAAAAAATTTGGCCCCCAAAGCACACTTTTTTCTGACCACGGGGTCAGGAGTATTCCTCCTCTGGGTGCAAAAAGCTTGATTTTTAAAAACAGCAAGTTATACCATTTTTAAGCATGAAATTCCACCCCAAATCAAGTCCCCTCAATTATTTTCCAATTTGGGCTCCAAAAAAATTTGGCCCCCAAAGCACACTTTTTTCTGACGACGGGGTCAGGAGTATTCCTCCTCTGGGTGCAAAAAGCTTGATTTTTAAAAACAGCAAGTTATACCATTTTTAAGCATGAAATTCCACCCCAAATCAAGTCCAGTCAATGATTTTCCAATTTGGGCTCAAAAAAAATTTGGCCCCCAAAGCACATTATTTCTGACCGCGGGGTCATGAGTTTTCCTCCTCTTGGTGCAAAAAGCTTGATTTTTAAAAACAGCAAGTAATACCATTTTTAAGCATGAAATTCCACCCCGAATCAAGTCCAGTCAATGATTTTCCAATTTGGGCTCAAAAAAAATTTGGCCCCCAAAGCACACTTTTTTCTGACCGCGGGGTCAGGAGTTTTCCTCCTCTGGCTGCAAAAAGCTTGATTTTTAAAAACAGCAAGTTATACCATTTTTAAGCATGAAATTCCACCCCAAATCAAGTCCAGTCAATGATTTTCCAATTTGGGCTCAAAACAAATTTGGCCCCCAAAGCACACTTTTTTCTGACCGCGGGGTCATGAGTTTTCCTCCTCTGGCTGCAAAAAGCTTGATTTTTAAAAACAGCAAGTAACACCATTTTTAAGCATGAAATTCCACCCCGAATCAAGTCCCCTCAATTATTTTCCAATTTGGGCTCCAAAAAAATTTGGCCCCCAAAGCACACTTTTTTCTGACCGCGGGGTCATGAGTTTTCCTCCTCTGGGTGCAAAAAGCTTGATTTTTAAAAACAGCAAGTAACACCATTTTTTACCATGACATTACACCCCAAATCAAGTCCAGTCAAGGATTTTCCAATTTGGGCCCAAAAAAAATTTGGCCCCCAAAGCACACTTTTTTCTGACCGCAGGCTCAGGAGTTTTCCTACTCTGGGTGCAAAAAGCTTGATTTTTAAAAACAGCAAGTAACACCATTTTTTACCATGACATTACACCCCAAATCAAGTCCAGTCAAGGATTTTCCAATTTGGGCCCAAAAAAATTTTTGCCCCCAAAGCACACTTTTTTCTGACCGCGGGCTCAGGAGTTTTCCTCCTCTGGGTGCAAAAAGCTTGATTTTTAAAAACAGCAAGTAACACTATTTTTTACCATGAAATTCCACCCCAAATCAAATCCAGTCAAGGATTTTCCAATTTGGGCTCAAAAAAAAATTGGCCCCCAAAGCACACTATTTCTGACCGCGGGGTCAGGAGTTTTTCTCCTCTGGGTGCAAAAAGCTTGATTTTTAAAAACAGCAAGTTATACCCTTTTCAAGCATGAAATTCCACCCCAAATCAAGTCCAGTCAATGATTTTCCGATTTGGGCTCAAAAAAAATTTGGCCCCCAAAGCACACTTTTTTCTGACCGCGGGGTCATGAGTTTTCGTCCTCTGGCTGCAAAAAGCTTGATTTTTAAAAACAGCAAGTAACACCATTTTTAAGCATGAAATTCCACCCCAAATCAAGTCCAGTCAATGATTTTCCAATTTGGGCTCAAAAAAAATTTGGCCCCCAAAGCACACTTTTTTCTGACCGCGCGGTCATGAGTTTTCCTCCTCTGGCTGCAAAAAGCTTGATTTTTAAAAACAGCAAGTAACACCATTTTTAAGCATGAAATTCCACCCCGAATCAAGTCCAGTCAAGGATTTTCCAATTTGGGCTCAAAAAAAATTTGGCCCCCAAAGCACACTTTTTTCTGACCACGGGGTCAGGAGTATTGCTCCTCTAGGTGCAAAAAGCTTGATTTTTAAAAACAGCAAGTTATACCATTTTTAAGCATGAAATTCCACCCCGAATCAAGTCCAGTCAAGGATTTTCCAATTTGGGCTCAAAAAAAATTTGGCCCCCAAAGCACACTTTTTTCTGACCACGGGGTCAGGAGTATTCCTCCTCTAGGTGCAAAAAGCTTGATTTTTAAAAACAGCAAGTAATACCATTTTTAAGCATGAAATTCCACCCCGAATCAAGTCCAGTCAAGGATTTTCCAATTTGGGCTCAAAAAAAATTTGGCCCCCAAAGCACACTTTTTTCTGACCACGGGGTCAGGAGTATTCCTCCTCTGGGTGCAAAAAGCTTGATTTTTAAAAACAGCAAGTAACACCATTTTTTACCATGACATTACACCCCAAATCAAGTCCAGTCAAGGATTTTCCAATTTGGGCCCAAAAAAAATTTGGCCCCCAAAGCACATTTTTTTCTGACCGCGGGCTCAGGAGTTTTCCTCTTCTGGGTGCAAAAAGCTTGATTTTTAAAAACAGCAAGTAACACCATTTTTTACCATGAAATTCCACCCCAAATCAAATCCAGTCAAGGATTTTCCAATTTGGGCTCAAAAAAAATTTGGCCCCCAAAGCACACTTTTTTCTGACCGCGAGGTCAGGAGTTTTTCTCCTCTGGGTGCAAAAAGCTTGATTTTTAAAAACCGCAAGTAATACCATTTTTAAGCATGAAATTCCACCCCAAATCAAGTCCACTCAAGGATTTTCCAATTTGGGCTCAAAAAAAAATTGGCCCCCAAAGCACACTATTTCTGACCGCGGGGTCAGGAGTTTTTCTCCTCTGGGTGCAAAAAGCTTGATTTTTAAAAACAGCAAGTTATACCCTTTTTAAGCATGAAATTCCACCCCAAATCAAGTCCAGTCAATGATTTTCCGATTTGGGCTCAAAAAAAATTTGGCCCCCAAAGCACACTTTTTTCTGACCGCGGGGTCAGGAGTTTTCCTCCTCTGGCTGCAAAAAGCTTGATTTTTAAAAACAGCAAGTAACACCATTTTTAAGCATGAAATTCCACCCCGAATCAAGTCCCCTCAATTATTTTCCAATTTGGGGTCCAAAAAAATTTGGCCCCCAAAGCACACTTTTTTCTGACCGCGGGGTCAGGAGTTTTCCTCCTCTTTGTGCAAAAAGCTTGATTTTTAAAAACAGCAGGTAATACCATTTTTAAGCATGAAATTCCACCCCGAATCAAGTCCCCTCAATTATTTTCCAATTTGGGCTCCAAAAAAATTTGGCCCCCAAAGCACAATTTTTTCTCACCGCGGGGTCATGAGTTTTCCTCCTCTGGGTGCAAAAAGCTTGATTTTTAAAAACAGCAAGTAATACCATTTTTAAGCATGAAATTCCACCCCGAATCAAGTCCAGTCAAGGATTTTCCAATTTGGGCTCAAAAAAAATTTGGCCCCCAAAGCACACTTTTTTCTGACCGCGAGGTCAGGAGTTTTTCTCCTCTGGGTGCAAAAAGCTTGATTTTTAAAAACCGCAAGTAATACCATTTTTAAGCATGAAATTCCACCCCAAATCAAGTCCAGTCAAGGATTTTCCAATTTGGGCTCAAAAAAAAATTGGCCCCCAAAGCACACTATTTCTGACCGCGGGGTCAGGAGTTTTTCTCCTCTGGGTGCAAAAAGCTTGATTTTTAAAAACAGCAAGTTATACCCTTTTTAAGCATGAAATTCCACCCCAAATCAAGTCCAGTCAATGATTTTCTGATTTGGGCTCAAAAAAAATTTGGCCCCCAAAGCACACTTTTTTCTGACCGCGGGGTCATGAGTTTTCGTCCTCTGGCTGCAAAAAGCTTGATTTTTAAAAACAGCAAGTAACACCATTTTTAAGCATGAAATTCCACCCCGAATCAAGTCCCCTCAATTATTTTCCAATTTGGGGTCCAAAAAAATTTGGCCCCCAAAGCACACTTTTTTCTGACCGCGGGGTCAGGAGTTTTCCTCCTCTTTGTGCAAAAAGCTTGATTTTTAAAAACAGCAGGTAATACCATTTTTAAGCATGAAATTCCACCCCGAATCAAGTCCCCTCAATTATTTTCCAATTTGGGCTCCAAAAAAATTTGGCCCCCAAAGCACAATTTTTTCTGACCGCGGGGTCATGAGTTTTCCTCCTCTGGGTGCAAAAAGCTTGATTTTTAAAAACAGCAAGTAATACCATTTTTAAGCATGAAATTCCACCCCGAATCAAGTCCAGTCAAGGATTTTCCAATTTGGGCTCAAAAAAAATTTGGCCCCCAAAGCACACTTTTTTCTGACCAGGAGTTTTCTGGTCAGGAGTTTTCCTCCTCTGGGTGCAAAAAGCTTGATTTTTAAAAACAGCAGGTAATACCATTTTTAAGCATGAAATTCCACCCCAAATCAAGTCCAGTCAATTATTTTCCAATTTGGGCTCAAAAAAAATTTGGCCCCCAAAGCACAATTTTTTCTGACCGCGGGGTCATGAGTTTTCCTCCTCTTGGTGCAAAAAGCTTGATTTTTAAAAACAGCAAGTAATACCATTTTTAAGCATGAAATTCCACCCCGAATCAAGTCCAGTCAAGGATTTTCCAATTTGGGCTCAAAAAAAATTTGGCCCCCAAAGCACACTTTTTTCTGACCACGGGGTCAGGAGTATTCCTCCTCTGGGTGCAAAAAGCTTGATTTTTAAAAACAGTAAGTTATACCATTTTTAAGCATGAAATTGCACCCCAAATCAAGTCCAGTCAATGATTTTCCAATTTGGGCTCAAAAAAAATTTGGCCCCCAAAGCACACTATTTCTGACCGCGGGGTCATGAGTTTTCCTCCTCTTGGTGCAAAAAGCTTGATTTTTAAAAACAGCAAGTAATACCATTTTTAAGCATGAAATTCCACCCCGAATCAAGTCCAGTCAAGGATTTTCCAATTTGGGCTCAAAAAAAAATTGGCCCCCAAAGCACACTATTTCTGACCGCGGGGTCAGGAGTTTTTCTCCTCTGGGTGCAAAAAGCTTGATTTTTAAAAACAGCAAGTTATACCCTTTTTAAGCATGAAATTCCACCCCAAATCAAGTCCAGTCAATGATTTTCCGATTTGGGCTCAAAAAAAATTTGGCCCCCAAAGCACACTTTTTTCTGACCGCGGGGTCATGAGTTTTCGTCCTCTGGCTGCAAAAAGCTTGATTTTTAAAAACAGCAAGTAACACCATTTTTAAGCATGAAATTCCACCCCGAATCAAGTCCCCTCAATTATTTTCCAATTTGGGGTCCAAAAAAATTTGGCCCCCAAAGCACACTTTTTTCTGACCGCGGGGTCAGGAGTTTTCCTCCTCTTTGTGCAAAAAGCTTGATTTTTAAAAACAGCAGGTAATACCATTTTTAAGCATGAAATTCCACCCCGAATCAAGTCCCCTCAATTATTTTCCAATTTGGGCTCCAAAAAAATTTGGCCCCCAAAGCACAATTTTTTCTGACCGCGGGGTCATGAGTTTTCCTCCTCTGGGTGCAAAAAGCTTGATTTTTAAAAACAGCAAGTAATACCATTTTTAAGCATGAAATTCCACCTCGAATCAAGTCCAGTCAAGGATTTTCCAATTTGGGCTCAAAAAAAAAATTGGCCCCCAAAGCACACTTTTTTCTGACCAGGAGTTTTCTGGTCAGGAGTTTTCCTCCTCTGGGTGCAAAAAGCTTGATTTTTAAAAACAGCAGGTAATACCATTTTTAAGCATGAAATTCCACCCCAAATCAAGTCCAGTCAATGATTTTCCAATTTGGGCTCAAAAAAAATGTGGCCCCCAAAGCACAATTTTTTCTGACCGCGGGGTCATGAGTTTTCCTCCTCTTGGTGCAAAAAGCTTGATTTTTAAAAACAGCAAGTAATACCATTTTTAAGCATGAAATTCCACCCCGAATCAAGTCCAGTCAAGGATTTTCCAATTTGGGCTCAAAAAAAATTTGGCCCCCAAAGCACACTTTTTTCTGACCACGGGGTCAGGAGTTTTTCTCCTCTGGGTGCAAAAAGCTTGATTTTTAAAAACCGCAAGTAATACCATTTTTAAGCGTGAAATTCCACCCCAAATCAAGTCCAGTCAAGGATTTTCCAATTTGGGCTCAAAAAAAAATTGGCCCCCAAAGCACACTATTTCTGACCGCGGGGTCAGGAGTTTTTCTCCTCTGGGTGCAAAAAGCTTGATTTTTAAAAACAGCAAGTTATACCCTGTTTAAGCATGAAATTCCACCCCAAATCAAGTCCAGTCAATGATTTTCCGATTTGGGCTCAAAAAAAATTTGGCCCCCAAAGCACACTTTTTTCTGACCAGGAGTTTTCTGGTCAGGAGTTTTCCTCCTCTGGGTGCAAAAAGCTTGATTTTTAAAAACAGCAGGTAATACCATTTTTAAGCATGAAATTCCACCCCAAATCAAGTCCAGTCAATGATTTTCCAATTTGGGCTCAAAAAAAATTTGGCCCCCAAAGCACAATTTTTTCTGACCGCGGGGTCATGAGTTTTCCTCCTCTTGGTGCAAAAAGCTTGATTTTTAAAAACAGCAAGTAATACCATTTTTAAGCATGAAATTCCACCCCGAATCAAGTCCAGTCAAGGATTTTCCAATTTGGGCTCAAAAAAAATTTGGCCCCCAAAGCACACTTTTTTCTGACCACGGGGTCAGGAGTATTCCTCCTCTGGGTGCAAAAAGCTTGATTTTTAAAAACAGTAAGTTATACCATTTTTAAGCATGAAATTGCACCCCAAATCAAGTCCAGTCAATGATTTTCCAATTTGGGCTCAAAAAAAATTTGGCCCCCAAAGCACACTATTTCTGACCGCGGGGTCATGAGTTTTCCTCCTCTTGGTGCAAAAAGCTTGATTTTTAAAAACAGCAAGTAATACCATTTTTAAGCATGAAATTCCACCCCGAATCAAGTCCAGTCAAGGATTTTCCAATTTGGGCTCAAAAAAAATTTGGCCCCCAAAGCACACTTTTTTCTGACCGCGCGGTCATGAGTTTTCCTCCTCTGGCTGCAAAAAGCTTGATTTTTAAAAACAGCAAGTAACACCATTTTTAAGCATGAAATTCCACCCCGAATCAAGTCCCCTCAATTATTTTCCAATTTGGGCTCCAAAAAAATTTGGCCCCCAAAGCACACTTTTTTCTGGTCAGGAGTTTTCCTCCTCTTTGTGCAAAA
The DNA here is from genome assembly GCF_964273705.1 of Natrix helvetica. Lineage (NCBI taxonomy): Eukaryota > Metazoa > Chordata > Lepidosauria > Squamata > Natricidae > Natrix > Natrix helvetica. The sequence continues at coordinate 51,250 of NW_028113571.1, forward strand.
AGCTTGATTTTTAAAAACAGCAGGTAATACCATTTTTAAGCATGAAATTCCACCCCGAATCAAGTCCCCTCAATTATTTTCCAATTTGGGCTCCAAAAAAATTTGGCCCCCAAAGCACAATTTTTTCTGACCGCGGGGTCATGAGTTTTCCTCCTCTGGGTGCAAAAAGCTTGATTTTTAAAAACAGCAAGTAATACCATTTTTAAGCATGAAATTCCACCCCGAATCAAGTCCAGTGAAGGATTTTCCAATTTGGGCTCAAAAAAAAAAATTGGCCCCCAAAGCACACTTTTTTCTGACCAGGAGTTTTCTGGTCAGGAGTTTTCCTCCTCTGGGTGCAAAAAGCTTGATTTTTAAAAACAGCAGGTAATACCATTTTTAAGCATGAAATTCCACCCCAAATCAAGTCCAGTCAATGATTTTCCAATTTGGGCTCAAAAAAAATTTGGCCCCCAAAGCACAATTTTTTCTGACCGCGGGGTCATGAGTTTTCCTCCTCTTGGTGCAAAAAGCTTGATTTTTAAAAACAGCAAGTAATACCATTTTTAAGCATGAAATTCCACCCCGAATCAAGTCCAGTCAAGGATTTTCCAATTTGGGCTCAAAAAAAATTTGGCCCCCAAAGCACACTTTTTTCTGACCACGGGGTCAGGAGTTTTTCTCCTCTGGGTGCAAAAAGCTTGATTTTTAAAAACCGCAAGTAATACCATTTTTAAGCGTGAAATTCCACCCCAAATCAAGTCCAGTCAAGGATTTTCCAATTTGGGCTCAAAAAAAAATTGGCCCCCAAAGCACACTATTTCTGACCGCGGGGTCAGGAGTTTTTCTCCTCTGGGTGCAAAAAGCTTGATTTTTAAAAACAGCAAGTTATACCCTTTTTAAGCATGAAATTCCACCCGAAATCAAGTCCACTCAATGATTTTCCGATTTGGGCTCAAAAAAAATTTGGCCCCCAAAGCACACTTTTTTCTGACCAGGAGTTTTCTGGTCAGGAGTTTTCCTCCTCTGGGTGCAAAAAGCTTGATTTTTAAAAACAGCAGGTAATACCATTTTTAACCATGAAATTCCACCCCAAATCAAGTCCAGTCAATGATTTTCCAATTTGGGCTCAAAAAAAATTTGGCCCCCAAAGCACAATTTTTTCTGACCGCGGGGTCATGAGTTTTCCTCCTCTTGGTGCAAAAAGCTTGATTTTTAAAAACAGCAAGTAATACCATTTTTAAGCATGAAATTCCACCCCGAATCAAGTCCAGTCAAGGATTTTCCAATTTGGGCTCAAAAAAAATTTGGCCCCCAAAGCACACTTTTTTCTGACCACGGGGTCAGGAGTATTCCTCCTCTGGGTGCAAAAAGCTTGATTTTTAAAAACAGTAAGATATACCATTTTTAAGCATGAAATTGCACCCCAAATCAAGTCCAGTCAATGATTTTCCAATTTGGGCTCAAAAAAAATTTGGCCCCCAAAGCACACTATTTCTGACCGCGGGGTCATGAGTTTTCCTCCTCTTGGTGCAAAAAGCTTGATTTTTAAAAACAGCAAGTAATACCATTTTTAAGCATGAAATTCCACCCCGAATCAAGTCCAGTCAAGGATTTTCCAATTTGGGCTCAAAAAAAATTTGGCCCCCAAAGCACACTTTTTTCTGACCGCGAGGTCAGGAGTTTTTCTCCTCTGGGTGCAAAAAGCTTGATTTTTAAAAACCGCAAGTAATACCATTTTTAAGCATGAAATTCCACCCCAAATCAAGTCCAGTCAAGGATTTTCCAATTTGGGCTCAAAAAAAAATTGGCCCCCAAAGCACACTATTTCTGACCGCGGGGTCAGGAGTTTTTCTCCTCTGGGTGCAAAAAGCTTGATTTTTAAAAACAGCAAGTTATACCCTTTTTAAGCATGAAATTCCACCCCAAATCAAGTCCAGTCAATGATTTTCCGATTTGGGCTCAAAAAAAATTTGGCCCCCAAAGCACACTTTTTTCTGGTCAGGAGTTTTCCTCCTCTTTGTGCAAAAAGCTTGATTTTTAAAAACAGCAGGTAATACCATTTTTAAGCATGAAATTCCACCCCGAATCAAGTCCCCTCAATTATTTTCCAATTTGGGCTCCAAAAAAATTTGGCCCCCAAAGCACAATTTTTTCTGACCGCGGGGTCATGAGTTTTCCTCCTCTGGGTGCAAAAAGCTTGATTTTTAAAAACAGCAAGTAATACCATTTTTAAGCATGAAATTCCACCCCGAATCAAGTCCAGTGAAGGATTTTCCAATTTGGGCTCAAAAAAAAAAATTGGCCCCCAAAGCACACTTTTTTCTGACCAGGAGTTTTCTGGTCAGGAGTTTTCCTCCTCTGGGTGCAAAAAGCTTGATTTTTAAAAACAGCAGGTAATACCATTTTTAAGCATGAAATTCCACCCCAAATCAAGTCCAGTCAATGATTTTCCAATTTGGGCTCAAAAAAAATTTGGCCCCCAAAGCACAATTTTTTCTGACCGCGGGGTCATGAGTTTTCCTCCTCTTGGTGCAAAAAGCTTGATTTTTAAAAACAGCAAGTAATACCATTTTTAAGCATGAAATTCCACCCCGAATCAAGTCCAGTCAAGGATTTTCCAATTTGGGCTCAAAAAAAATTTGGCCCCCAAAGCACACTTTTTTCTGACCACGGGGTCAGGAGTTTTTCTCCTCTGGGTGCAAAAAGCTTGATTTTTAAAAACCGCAAGTAATACCATTTTTAAGCGTGAAATTCCACCCCAAATCAAGTCCAGTCAAGGATTTTCCAATTTGGGCTCAAAAAAAAATTGGCCCCCAAAGCACACTATTTCTGACCGCGGGGTCAGGAGTTTTTCTCCTCTGGGTGCAAAAAGCTTGATTTTTAAAAACAGCAAGTTATACCCTTTTTAAGCATGAAATTCCACCCGAAATCAAGTCCACTCAATGATTTTCCGATTTGGGCTCAAAAAAAATTTGGCCCCCAAAGCACACTTTTTTCTGACCAGGAGTTTTCTGGTCAGGAGTTTTCCTCCTCTGGGTGCAAAAAGCTTGATTTTTAAAAACAGCAGGTAATACCATTTTTAACCATGAAATTCCACCCCAAATCAAGTCCAGTCAATGATTTTCCAATTTGGGCTCAAAAAAAATTTGGCCCCCAAAGCACAATTTTTTCTGACCGCGGGGTCATGAGTTTTCCTCCTCTTGGTGCAAAAAGCTTGATTTTTAAAAACAGCAAGTAATACCATTTTTAAGCATGAAATTCCACCCCGAATCAAGTCCAGTCAAGGATTTTCCAATTTGGGCTCAAAAAAAATTTGGCCCCCAAAGCACACTTTTTTCTGACCACGGGGTCAGGAGTATTCCTCCTCTGGGTGCAAAAAGCTTGATTTTTAAAAACAGTAAGATATACCATTTTTAAGCATGAAATTGCACCCCAAATCAAGTCCAGTCAATGATTTTCCAATTTGGGCTCAAAAAAAATTTGGCCCCCAAAGCACACTATTTCTGACCGCGGGGTCATGAGTTTTCCTCCTCTTGGTGCAAAAAGCTTGATTTTTAAAAACAGCAAGTAATACCATTTTTAAGCATGAAATTCCACCCCGAATCAAGTCCAGTCAAGGATTTTCCAATTTGGGCTCAAAAAAAATTTGGCCCCCAAAGCACACTTTTTTCTGACCGCGAGGTCAGGAGTTTTTCTCCTCTGGGTGCAAAAAGCTTGATTTTTAAAAACCGCAAGTAATACCATTTTTAAGCATGAAATTCCACCCCAAATCAAGTCCAGTCAAGGATTTTCCAATTTGGGCTCAAAAAAAAATTGGCCCCCAAAGCACACTATTTCTGACCGCGGGGTCAGGAGTTTTTCTCCTCTGGGTGCAAAAAGCTTGATTTTTAAAAACAGCAAGTTATACCCTTTTTAAGCATGAAATTCCACCCCAAATCAAGTCCAGTCAATGATTTTCCGATTTGGGCTCAAAAAAAATTTGGCCCCCAAAGCACACTTTTTTCTGACCGCGGGGTCATGAGTTTTCGTCCTCTGGCTGCAAAAAGCTTGATTTTTAAAAACAGCAAGTAACACCATTTTAAAGCATGAAATTCCACCCCGAATCAAGTCCCCTCAATTATTTTCCAATTTGGGGTCCAAAAAAATTTGGCCCCCAAAGCACACTTTTTTCTGACCGCGGGGTCAGGAGTTTTCCTCCTCTTTGTGCAAAAAGCTTGATTTTTAAAAACAGCAGGTAATACCATTTTTAAGCATGAAATTCCACCACGAATCAAGTCCCCTCAATTATTTTCCAATTTGGGCTCCAAAAAAATTTGGCCCCCAAAGCACAATTTTTTCTGACCGCGGGGTCATGAGTTTTCCTCCTCTTGGTGCAAAAAGCTTGATTTTTAAAAACAGCAAGTTATACCATTTTTAAGCATGAAATTCCACCCCGAATCAAGTCCAGTCAAGGATTTTCCAATTTGGGCTCAAAAAAAATTTGGCCCCCAAAGCACACTTTTTTCTGACCACGGGGTCAGGAGTATTCCTCCTCTGGGTGCAAAAAGCTTGATTTTTAAAAACAGCAAGTTATACCATTTTTAAGCATGAAATTGCACCCCAAATCAAGTCCAGTCAATGATTTTCCAATTTGGGCTCAAAAAAAATTTGGCCCCCAAAGCACACTATTTCTGACCGCGGGGTCATGAGTTTTCCTCCTCTTGGTGCAAAAAGCTTGATTTTTAAAAACAGCAAGTAATACCATTTTTAAGCATGAAATTCCACCCCGAATCAAGTCCAGTCAAGGATTTTCCAATTTGGGCTCAAAAAAAATTTGGCCCCCAAAGCACACTTTTTTCTGACCAGGAGTTTTCTGGTCAGGAGTTTTCCTCCTCTGGGTGCAAAAAGCTTGATTTTTAAAAACAGCAAGTTATACCATTTTTAAGCATGAAATTCCACCCCAAATCAAGTCCAGTCAATGATTTTCCAATTTGGGCTCAAAAAAAATTTGGCCCCCAAAGCACACTTTTTTCTGACCGCGGGGTCATGAGTTTTCCTTCTCTTGGTGCAAAAAGCTTGATTTTTAAAAACAGCAAGTAACACCATTTTTTACCATGACATTCCAACCCGAATCAAGTCCAGTCAAGGATTTTCCAATTTGGGCTCAAAAAAAATTTGGCCCCCAAAGCACACTATTTCTGACCGCGGGGTCAGGAGTTTTCCTCCTCTGGCTGCAAAAAGCTTGATTTTTAAAAACAGCAGGTAACACCATTTTTAAGCATGAAATTCCACCCCAAATCAAGTCCAGTCAATGATTTTCCAATTTGGGCTCAAAAAAAATTTGGCCCCCAAAGCACACTATTTCTGACCGCGGGGTCATGAGTTTTCCTCCTCTTGGTGCAAAAAGCTTGATTTTTAAAAACAGCAAGTAATACCATTTTTAAGCATGAAATTCCACCCCGAATCAAGTCCAGTCAAGGATTTTCCAATTTGGGCTCAAAAAAAATTTGGCCCCCAAAGCACACTTTTTTCTGACCAGGAGTTTTCTGCTCAGGAGTTTTCCTCCTCTGGGTGCAAAAAGCTTGATTTTTAAAAACAGCAGGTAATACCATTTTTAAGCATGAAATTCCACCCCAAATCAAGTCCAGTCAATGATTTTCCAATTTGGGCTCAAAAAAAATTTGGCCCCCAAAGCACAATTTTTTCTGACCGCGGGGTCATGAGTTTTCCTCCTCTTGGTGCAAAAAGCTTGATTTTTAAAAACAGCAAGTAATACCATTTTTAAGCATGAAATTCCACCCCGAATCAAGTCCAGTCAAGGATTTTCCAATTTGGGCTCAAAAAAAATTTGGCCCCCAAAGCACACTTTTTTCTGACCAGGAGTTTTCTGCTCAGGAGTTTTCCTCCTCTGGGTGCAAAAAGCTTGATTTTTAAAAACAGCAAGTAATACCATTTTTAAGCATGAAATTCCACCCCGAATCAAGTCCAGTCAAGGATTTTCCAATTTGGGCTCAAAAAAAATTTGGTCCCCAAAGCACACTTTTTTCTGACCACGGGGTCAGGAGTATTCCTCCTCTGGGTGCAAAAAGCTTGATTTTTAAAAACAGCAAGTTATACCATTTTTAAGCATGAAATTCCACCCCAAATCAAGTCCAGTCAATGATTTTCCAATTTGGGCTCAAAAAAAATTTGGCCCCCAAAGCACACTTTTTTCTGACCGCGGGGTCATGAGTTTTCCTCCTCTGGCTGCAAAAAGCTTGATTTTTAAAAACAGCAAGTAACACCATTTTTAAGCATGAAATTCCACCCCGAATCAAGTCCCCTCAATTATTTTCCAATTTGGGCTCAAAAAAAATTTGGCCCCCAAAGCACACTTTTTTCTGACCGCGAGGTCAGGAGTTTTTCTCCTCTGGGTGCAAAAAGCTTGATTTTAAAAAACCGCAAGTAATACCATTTTTAAGCATGAAATTCCACCCCGAATCAAGTCCCCTCAATTATTTTCCAATTTGGGCTCCAAAAAAATTTGGCCCCCAAAGCACAATTTTTTCTGACCGCGGGGTCATGAGTTTTCCTCCTCTTGGTGCAAAAAGCTTGATTTTTAAAAACAGCAAGTAATACCATTTTTAAGCATGAAATTCCACCCCGAATCAAGTCCAGTCAAGGATTTTCCAATTTGGGCTCAAAAAAAATTTGGCCCCCAAAGCACACTTTTTTCTGACCACGGGGTCAGGAGTATTCCTCCTCTGGGTGCAAAAAGCTTGATTTTTAAAAACAGCAAGTTATACCATTTTTAAGCATGAAATTGCACCCCAAATCAAGTCCAGTCAATGATTTTCCAATTTGGGCTCAAAAAAAATTTGGCCCCCAAAGCACACTATTTCTGACCGCGGGGTCATGAGTTTTCCTCCTCTTGGTGCAAAAAGCTTGATTTTTAAAAACAGCAAGTAATACCATTTTTAAGCATGAAATTCCACCCCGAATCAAGTCCAGTCAAGGATTTTCCAATTTGGGCTCAAAAAAAATTTGGCCCCCAAAGCACACTTTTTTCTGACCAGGAGTTTTCTGGTCAGGAGTTTTCCTCCTCTGGGTGCAAAAAGCTTGATTTTTAAAAACAGCAGGTAATACCATTTTTAAGCATGAAATTCCACCCCAAATCAAGTCCAGTCAATGATTTTCCAATTTGGGCTCAAAAAAAATTTGGCCCCCAAAGCACAATTTTTTCTGACCGCGGGGTCATGAGTTTTCCTCCTCTTGGTGCAAAAAGCTTGATTTTTAAAAACAGCAAGTAATACCATTTTTAAGCATGAAATTCCACCCCGAATCAAGTCCAGTCAAGGATTTTCCAATTTGGGCTCAAAAAAAATTTGGTCCCCAAAGCACACTTTTTTCTGACCACGGGGTCAGGAGTATTCCTCCTCTGGGTGCAAAAAGCTTGATTTTTAAAAACAGCAAGTTATACCATTTTTAAGCATGAAATTCCACCCCAAATCAAGTCCAGTCAATGATTTTCCAATTTGGGCTCAAAAAAAATTTGGCCCCCAAAGCACACTTTTTTCTGACCGCGGGGTCATGAGTTTTCCTCCTCTTGGTGCAAAAAGCTTGATTTTTAAAAACAGCAAGTAACACCATTTTTTACCATGACATTCCAACCCGAATCAAGTCCAGTCAAGGATTTTCCAATTTGGGCTCAAAAAAAATTTGGCCCCCAAAGCACACTATTTCTGACCGCGGGGTCAGGAGTTTTCCTCCTCTGGCTGCAAAAAGCTTGATTTTTAAAAACAGCAGGTAACACCATTTTTAAGCATGAAATTCCACCCCAAATCAAGTCCAGTCAATGATTTTCCAATTTGGGCTCAAAAAAAATTTGGCCCCCAAAGCACACTATTTCTGACCGCGGGGTCATGAGTTTTCCTCCTCTTGGTGCAAAAAGCTTGATTTTTAAAAACAGCAAGTAATACCATTTTTAAGCATGAAATTCCACCCCGAATCAAGTCCAGTCAAGGATTTTCCAATTTGGGCTCAAAAAAAATTTGGCCCCCAAAGCACACTTTTTTCTGACCAGGAGTTTTCTGGTCAGGAGTTTTCCTCCTCTGGGTGCAAAAAGCTTGATTTTTAAAAACAGCAGGTAATACCATTTTTAAGCATGAAATTCCACCCCAAATCAAGTCCAGTCAATGATTTTCCAATTTGGGCTCAAAAAAAATTTGGCCCCCAAAGCACACTATTTCTGACCGCGGGGTGAGGAGTTTTTCTCCTCTGGGTGCAAAAAGCTTGATTTTTAAAAACCGCAAGTAATACCATTTTTAAGCATGAAATTCCACCCCAAATCAAGTCCAGTCAAGGATTTTCCAATTTGGGCTCAAAAAAAAATTGGCCCCCAAAGCACACTATTTCTGACCGCGCGGGGTCAGGAGTTTTTCTCCTCTGGGTGCAAAAAGCTTGATTTTTAAAAACAGCAAGTTATACCCTTTTTAAGCATGAAATTCCACCCCAAATCAAGTCCAGTCAATGATTTTCCGATTTGGGCTCAAAAAAAATTTGGCCCCCAAAGCACACTTTTTTCTGACCGCGGGGTCATGAGTTTTCCTCCTCTGGCTGCAAAAAGCATGATTTTTAAAAACAGCAAGTAATACCATTTTTAAGCATGAAATTCCACCCCGAATCAAGTCCAGTCAAGGATTTTCCAATTTGGGCTCAAAAAAAATTTGGCCCCCAAAGCACACTATTTCTGACCGCGGGGTCATGAGTTTTCCTCCTCTTGGTGCAAAAAGCTTGATTTTTAAAAACAGCAAGTAATACCATTTTTAAGCATGAAATTCCACCCCGAATCAAGTCCAGTCAAGGATTTTCCAATTTGGGCTCAAAAAAAATTTGGCCCCCAAAGCACACTTTTTTCTGACCAGGAGTTTTCTGGTCAGGAGTTTTCCTCCTCTGGGTGCAAAAAGCTTGATTTTTAAAAACAGCAGGTAACACCATTTTTAAGCATGAAATTCCACCCCAAATCAAGTCCAGTCAATGATTTTCCAATTGGGCTCAAAAAAAATTTGGCCCCCAAAGCACAATTTTTTCTGACCGCGGGGTCATGAGTTTTCCTCCTCTTGGTGCAAAAAGCTTGATTTTTAAAAACAGCAAGTAATACCATTTTTAAGCATGAAATTCCACCCCGAATCAAGTCCAGTCAAGGATTTTCCAATTTGGGCTCAAAAAAAATTTGGCCCCCAAAGCACACTTTTTTCTGACCACGGGGTCAGGAGTATTCCTCCTCTGGGTGCAAAAAGCTTGATTTTTAAAAACAGCAAGTTATACCATTTTTAAGCATGAAATTGCACCCCAAATCAAGTCCAGTCAATGATTTTCCAATTTGGGCTCAAAAAAAATTTGGCCCCCAAAGCACACTATTTCTGACCGCGGGGTCATGAGTTTTCCTCCTCTTGGTGCAAAAAGCTTGATTTTTAAAAACAGCAAGTAATACCATTTTTAAGCATGAAATTCCACCCCGAATCAAGTCCAGTCAAGGATTTTCCAATTTGGGCTCAAAAAAAATTTGGCCCCCAAAGCACACTTTTTTCTGACCAGGAGTTTTCTGGTCAGGAGTTTTCCTCCTCTGGGTGCAAAAAGCTTGATTTTTAAAAACAGCAGGTAATACCATTTTTAAGCATGAAATTCCACCCCAAATCAAGTCCAGTCAATGATTTTCCAATTTGGGCTCAAAAAAAATTTGGCCCCCAAAGCACAATTTTTTCTGACCGCGGGGTCATGAGTTTTCCTCCTCTTGGTGCAAAAAGCTTGATTTTTAAAAACAGCAAGTAATACCATTTTTAAGCATGAAATTCCACCCCGAATCAAGTCCAGTCAAGGATTTTCCAATTTGGGCTCAAAAAAAATTTGGCCCCCAAAGCACACTTTTTTCTGACCACGGGGTCAGGAGTATTCCTCCTCTGGGTGCAAAAAGCTTGATTTTTAAAAACAGCAAGTTATACCATTTTTAAGCATGAAATTGCACCCCAAATCAAGTCCAGTCAAGGATTTTCCAATTTGGGCTCAAAAAAAAATTGGCCCCCAAAGCACACTATTTCTGACCGCGGGGTCAGGAGTTTTTCTCCTCTGGGTGCAAAAAGCTTGATTTTTAAAAACAGCAAGTTATACCCTTTTTAAGCATGAAATTCCACCCCAAATCAAGTCCAGTCAATGATTTTCCGATTTGGGCTCAAAAAAAATTTGGCCCCCAAAGCACACTTTTTTCTGACCGCGGGGTCATGAGTTTTCCTCCTCTGGCTGCAAAAAGCATGATTTTTAAAAACAGCAAGTAATACCATTTTTAAGCATGAAATTCCACCCCGAATCAAGTCCAGTCAAGGATTTTCCAATTTGGGCTCAAAAAAAATTTGGCCCCCAAAGCACACTATTTCTGACCGCGGGGTCATGAGTTTTCCTCCTCTTGGTGCAAAAAGCTTGATTTTTAAAAACAGCAAGTAATACCATTTTTAAGCATGAAATTCCACCCCGAATCAAGTCCAGTCAAGGATTTTCCAATTTGGGCTCAAAAAAAATTTGGCCCCCAAAGGACACTTTTTTCTGACCAGGAGTTTTCTGGTCAGGAGTTTTCCTCCTCTGGGTGCAAAAAGCTTGATTTTTAAAAATAGCAGGTAACACCATTTTTAAGCATGAAATTCCACCCCAAATCAAGTCCAGTCAATGATTTTCCAATTTGGGCTCAAAAAAAATTTGGCCCCCAAAGCACAATTTTTTCTGACCGCGGGGTCATGAGTTTTCCTCCTCTGGGTGCAAAAAGCTTGATTTTTAAAAACAGCAAGTAACACCATTTTTTACCATGAAATTCCACCCCGAATCAAGTCCAGTCAAGGATTTTCCAATTTGGGCTCAAAAAAAATTTGGCCCCCAAAGCACACTTTTTTCTGACCACGGGGTCAGGAGTATTCCTCCTCTGGGTGCAAAAAGCTTGATTTTTAAAAACAGCAAGTTATACCATTTTTAAGCATGAAATTGCACCCCAAATCAAGTCCAGTCAATGATTTTCCAATTTGGGCTCAAAAAAAATTTGGCCCCCAAAGCACACTATTTCTGACCGCGGGGTCATGAGTTTTCCTCCTCTTGGTGCAAAAAGCTTGATTTTTAAAAACAGCAAGTAATACCATTTTTAAGCATGAAATTCCACCCCCAATCAAGTCCAGTCAAGGATTTTCCAATTTGGGCTCAAAAAAAATTTGGTCCCCAAAGCACACTTTTTTCTGACCACGGGGTCAGGAGTATTCCTCCTCTGGGTGCAAAAAGCTTGATTTTTAAAAACAGCAAGTTATACCATTTTTAAGCATGAAATTCCACCCCAAATCAAGTCCAGTCAATGATTTTCCAATTTGGGCTCAAAAAAAATTTGGCCCCCAAAGCACACTTTTTTCTGACCGCGGGGTCATGAGTTTTCCTCCTCTTGGTGCAAAAAGCTTGATTTTTAAAAACAGCAAGTAACTCCATTTTTTACCATGACATTCCAACCCGAATCAAGTCCAGTCAAGGATTTTCCAATTTGGGCTCAAAAAAAATTTGGCCCCCAAAGCACACTATTTCTGACCGCGGGGTCAGGAGTTTTCCTCCTCTGGCTGCAAAAAGCTTGATTTTTAAAAACAGCAAGTAACACCATTTTTAAGCATGAAATTCCACCCCGAATCAAGTCCCCTCAATTATTTTCCAATTTGGGCTCCAAAAAAATTTGGCCCCCAAAGCACACTTTTTTCTGACCGCGGGGTCATGAGTTTTCCTCCTCTGGGTGCAAAAAGCTTGATTTTTAAAAACAGCAAGTAACCACATTTTGAAGTATGAAATTCTACCCCGAATCAAGTCCAGTCAAGGATTTTCCAATTTGGGCTCAAAAAAAATTTGGCCCCCAAAGCACACTTTTTTCTGACCGCGGGGTCATGAGTTTTCCTCCTCTGGGTGCAAAAAGCTTGATTTTTAAAAACAGCAAGTAACACCATTTTTTACCATGACATTCCAACCCAAATCAAGTCCAGTCAAGGATTTTCCAATTTGGGCTCAAAAAAAATTTGGCCCCCAAAGCACACTATTTCTGACCGCGGGGTCAGGAGTTTTTCTCCTCTGGGTTCAAAAAGCTTGATTTTTAAAAACAGCAAGTAATATCATTTTTAAGCATGAAATTCCACCCCGAATCAAGTCCAGTCAAGGATTTTCCAATTTGGGCTCAAAAAAAATTTGGCCCCCAAAGCACACTTTTTTCTGACCGCGGGGTCAGGAGTTTTCCTCCTCTGGGTGCAAAAAGCTTGATTTTTTAAAACTGCATGTAACACCATTTTTATGCATGAAATTCCACCCCGAATCAAGTCCCCTCAATTATTTTCCAATTTGGGCTCCAAAAAAATTCGGCCCCCAAAGCACACTTTTTTCTGACCGCGGGGTCAGGAGTTTTCCTCCTCTGGGTGCAAAAAGCTTGATTTTTAAAAACAGCAAGTTATACCCTTTTTAAGCATGAAATTCCACTCCAAATCAAGTCCAGTCAATGATTTTCCGATTTGGGCTCAAAAAAAATTTGGCCCCCAAAGCACACTTTTTTCTGACCGCGGGCTCAGGAGTTTTCCTCCTCTGGGTGCAAAAAGCTTGATTTTTAAAAACAGCAAGTAACACCATTTTTAAGCATGAAATTCCACCCCGAATCAAGTCCCCTCAATTATTTTCCAATTTGGGCTCCAAAAAAATTTGGCCCCCAAAGCACACTTTTTTCTGACCGCGGGGTCATGAGTTTTCCTCCTCTGGGTGCAAAAAGCTTGATTTTTAAAAACAGCAAGTAACAACATTTTGAAGTATGAAATTCTACCCCGAATCAAGTCCAGTCAAGGATTTTCCAATTTGGGCTCAAAAAAAATTTGGCCCCCAAAGCACACTTTTTTCTGACCGCGGGGTCAGGAGTTTTCCTCCTCTGGGTGCAAAAAGCTTGATTTTTAAAAACAGCAGGTAATACCATTTTTAAGCATGAAATTCCACCCCAAATCAAGTCCAGTCAATGATTTTCCAATTTGGGCTCAAAAAAAATTTGGCCCCCAAAGCACACTTTTTTCTGACCGCGGGGTCATGAGTTTTCCTCCTCTGGCTGCAAAAAGCTTGATTTTTAAAAACAGCAAGTAACACCATTTTTAAGCATGAAATTCCACCCCGAATCAAGTCCCCTCAATTATTTTCCAATTTGGGCTCCAAAAAAATTTGGCCCCCAAAGCACACTTTTTTCTGACCGCGGGGTCATGAGTTTTCCTCCTCTGGGTGCAAAAAGCTTGATTTTTAAAAACAGCAAGTAACAACATTTTGAAGTATGAAATTCTACCCCGAATCAAGTCCAGTCAAGGATTTTCCAATTAGGGCTCAAAAAAAATTTGGCCCCCAAAGCACACTTTTTTCTGACCGCGGGGTCAGGAGTTTTCCTCCTCTGGGTGCAAAAAGCTTGATTTTTAAAAACAGCAAGTAATACCATTTTTAAGCATGAAATTCCACCCCAAATCAAGTCCAGTCAAGGATTTTCCAATTAGGGCTCAAAAAAAATTTGGCCCCCAAAGCACACTATTTCTGACCGCGGGGTCATGAGTTTTTCTCCTCTGGGTGCAAAAAGCTTGATATTTAAAAACAGCAAGTAACACCATTTTTTACCATGACATTCCACCCAGAATCAAGTCCAGTGAAGGATTTTCCAATTTGGGCTCAAAAAAAAATTTGGCCCCCAAAGCACACTTTTTTCTGAACCGCGGGGTCATGAGTTTTCCTCGTCTGGGTGCAAAAAGCTTGATTTTTAAAAACAGCAAGTAACACCATTTTTAAGCATGAAATTCTACCCCGAATCAAGTCCAGTCAAGGATTTTCCAATTTGGGCTCAAAAAAAATTTGGCCCCCAAAGCACACTTTTTTCTGACCGCGGGGTCATGAGTTTTCCTCCTCTGGCTGCAAAAAGCTTGATTTTTAAAAACAGCAAGTAACACCATTTTTTACCATGACATTCCAACCCGAATCAAGTCCAGTCAAGGATTTTCCAATTTGGGCTCAAAAAAAATTTGGCCCCCAAAGCACACTTTTTTCTGACCGCGGGGTCATGAGTTTTTCTCCTCTGGCTGCAAAAAGCTTGATTTTTAAAAACAGCAAGTAACACCATTTTTAAGCATGAAATTCCACCCCGAATCAAGACCCCTCAATTATTTTCCAATTTGGGCTCCAAAAAAATTTGGCCCCCAAAGCACACTTTTTTCTTTCCTCCTCTGGGTGCAAAAAGCTTGATTTTTAAAAACAGCAAGTAACAACATTTTGAAGTATGAAATTCTACCCCGAATCAAGTCCAGTCAAGGATTTTCCAATTAGGGCTCAAAAAAAATTTGGCCCCCAAAGCACACTTTTTTCTGACCGCGGGGTCAGGAGTTTTCCTCCTCTGGGTGCAAAAAGCTTGATTTTTAAAAACAGCAAGTAATACCATTTTTAAGCATGAAATTCCACCCCAAATCAAGTCGTCAAGGATTTTCCAATTAGGGCTCAAAAAAAATTTGGCCCCCAAAGCACACTATTTCTGACCGCGGGGTCAGGAGTTTTTCTCCTCTGGGTGCAAAAAGCTTGATTTTTAAAAACAGCAAGTAATACCATTTTTAAGCATGAAATTCTACCCCGAATCAAGTCCAGTCAAGGATTTTCCAATTAGGGCTCAAAAAAAATTTGGCCCCCAAAGCACACTATTTCTGACCGCGGGGTCAGGAGTTTTTCTCCTCTGGGTGCAAAAAGCTTGATTTTTAAAAACAGCAAGTAATACCATTTTTAAGCATGAAATTCCACCCCGAATCAAGTCCAGTCAAGGATTTTCCAATTTGGGCTCAAAAAAAATTTGGCCCCCAAAGCACACTATTTCTGACCGCGGGGTCAGGAGTTTTTCTCCTCTGGGTGCAAAAAGCTTGATTTTTAAAAACAGCAAGTAATACCATTTTTTACCATGACATTCCACCCAGAATCAAGTCCAGTCAAGGATTTTCCAATTTGGGCTCAAAAAAAATTTGGCCCCCAAAGCACACTTTTTTCTGACCGCGGGGTCATGAGTTTTCCTCCTCTGGGTGCAAAAAGCTTGATTTTTAAAAACAGCAAGTAACACCATTTTTTACCATGACATTCCAACCCGAATCAAGTCCAGTCAAGGATTTTCCAATTTGGGCTCAAAAAAAATTTGGCCCCCAAAGCACACTTTTTTCTGACCGCGGGGTCATGAGTTTTCCTCCTCTGGCTGCAAAAAGCTTGATTTTTAAAAACAGCAAGTAACACCATTTTTAAGCATGAAATTCCACCCCGAATCAAGTCCCCTCAATTATTTTCCAATTTGGGCTCCAAAAAAATTTGGCCCCCAAAGCACACTTTTTTCTTTCCTCCTCTGGGTGCAAAAAGCTTGATTTTTAAAAACAGCAAGTAACAACATTTTGAAGTATGAAATTCTACCCCGAATCAAGTCCAGTCAAGGATTTTCCAATTAGGGCTCAAAAAAAAATTGGCCCCCAAAGCACACTTTTTTCTGACCGCGGGGTCAGGAGTTTTCCTCCTCTGGGTGCAAAAAGCTTGATTTTTAAAAACAGCAAGTAATACCATTTTTAAGCATGAAATTCCACCCCAAATAAAGTCCAGTCAAGGATTTTCCAATTAGGGCTCAAAAAAAATTTGGCCCCCAAAGCACACTATTTCTGACCGCGGGGTCAGGAGTTTTTCTCCTCTGGGTGCAAAAAGCTTGATTTTTAAAAACAGCAAGTAACACCATTTTTAAGCATGAAATTCCACCCCGAATCAAGTCCCCTCAATTATTTTCCAATTTAGGCTCCAAAAAAATTTGGCCCCCAAAGCACACTTTTTTCTGACCGCGGGGTCATGAGTTTTCCTCGTCTGGGTGCAAAAAGCTTGATTTTTAAAAACAGCAAGTAACACCATTTTTAAGCATGAAATTCTACCCCGAATCAAGTCCAGTCAAGGATTTTCCAATTTGGGCTCAAAAAAAATTTGGCCCCCAAAGCACACTTTTTTCTGACCGCAGGGTCATGAGTTTTCCTCCTCTGGGTGCAAAAAGCTTGATTTTTAAAAACAGCAAGTAACACCATTTTTTACCATGACATTCCAACCCGAATCAAGGCCAGTCAAGGATTTTCCAATTTGGGCTCAAAAAAAATTTGGCCCCCAAAGCACACTTTTTTCTGACCGCGGGGTCATGAGTTTTCCTCCTCTGGCTGCAAAAAGCTTGATTTTTAAAAACAGCAAGTAACACCATTTTTAAGCATGAAATTCCACCCCGAATCAAGTCCCCTCAATTATTTTCCAATTTGGGCTCCAAAAAAATTTGGCCCCCAAAGCACACTTTTTTCTGACCGCGGGGTCATGAGTTTTCCTCGTCTGGGTGCAAAAAGCTTGATTTTTAAAAACAGCAAGTAACACCATTTTTAAGCATGAAATTTTACCCCGAATCAAGTCCAGTCAAGGATTTTCCAATTTGGGCTCAAAAAAAATTTGGCCCCCAAAGCACACTTTTTTCTGACCGCGGGGTCATGAGTTTTCCTCCTCTGGGTGCAAAAAGCTTGATTTTTAAAAACAGCAAGTAACACCATTTTTTACCATGACATTCCAACCCAAATCAAGTCCAGTCAAGGATTTTCCAATTTGGGCTCAAAAAAAATTTGGCCCCCAAAGCACACTTTTTTCTGACCGCGGGGTCATGAGTTTTCCTCCTCTGGCTGCAAAAAGCTTGATTTTTAAAAACAGCAAGTAACACCATTTTTAAGCATGAAATTCCACCCCGAATCAAGTCCCCTCAATTATTTTCCAATTTGGGCTCCAAAAAAATTTGGCCCCCAAAGCACACTTTTTTCTGACCGCGGGGTCATGAGTTTTCCTCGTCTGGGTGCAAAAAGCTTGATTTTTAAAAACAGCAAGTAACACCATTTTTAAGCATGAAATTCTACCCCGAATCAAGTCCAGTCAAGGATTTTCCAATTTGGGCTCAAAAAAAATTTGGCCCCCAAAGCACACTTTTTTCTGACCGCAGGGTCATGAGTTTTCCTCCTCTGGGTGCAAAAAGCTTGATTTTTAAAAACAGCAAGTAACACCATTTTTTACCATGACATTCCAACCCGAATCAAGTCCAGTCAAGGATTTTCCAATTTGGGCTCAAAAAAAATTTGGCCCCCAAAGCACACTTTTTTCTGACCGCGGGGTCATGAGTTTTCCTCCTCTGGCTGCAAAAAGCTTGATTTTTAAAAACAGCAAGTAACACCATTTTTAAGCATGAAATTCCACCCCGAATCAAGTCCCCTCAATTATTTTCCAATTTGGGCTCCAAAAAAATTTGGCCCCCAAAGCACACTTTTTTCTGACCGCGGGGTCATGAGTTTTCCTCGTCTGGGTGCAAAAAGCTTGATTTTTAAAAACAGCAAGTAACACCATTTTTAAGCATGAAATTCTACCCCGAATCAAGTCCAGTCAAGGATTTTCCAATTTGGGCTCAAAAAAAATTTGGCCCCCAAAGCACACTTTTTTCTGACCGCGGGGTCATGAGTTTTCCTCCTTTGGGTGCAAAAAGCTTGATTTTTAAAAACAGCAAGTAACACCATTTTTTACCATGACATTCCAACCCGAATCAAGTCCAGTCAAGGATTTTCCAATTTGGGCTCAAAAAAAATTTGGCCCCCAAAGCACACTTTTTTCTGACCGCGGGGTCATGAGTTTTCCTCCTCTGGCTGCAAAAAGCTTGATTTTTAAAAACAGCAAGTAACACCATTTTTAAGCATGAAATTCCACCCCGAATCAAGTCCCCTCAATTATTTTCCAATTTGGGCTCCAAAAAAATTTGGCCCCCAAAGCACACTTTTTTCTTTCCTCCTCTGGGTGCAAAAAGCTTGATTTTTAAAAACAGCAAGTAACAACATTTTGAAGTATGAAATTCTACCCCAAATCAAGTCCAGTCAAGGATTTTCCAATTTGGGCTCAAAAAAAATTTGGCCCCCAAAGCACACTTTTTTCTGACCGCGGGGTCATGAGTTTTCCTCCTCTGGCTGCAAAAAGCTTGATTTTTAAAAACAGCAAGTAGCACCATTTTTAAGCATTAAATTCCACCCCGAATCAAGTCCCCTCAATTATTTTCCAATTTGGGCTCCAAAAAAATTTGGCCCCCAAAGCACAATTTTTTCTGACCGCGGGGTCATGAGTTTTCCTCCTCTGGCTGCAAAAAGCTTGATTTTTAAAAACAGCAAGTAATACCATTTTTAAGCATGAAATTCCACCCCAAATCAAGTCCAGTCAAGGATTTTCCAATTAGGGCTCAAAAAAAATTTGGCCCCCAAAGCACACTATTTCTGACCGCGGGGTCAGGAGTTTTTCTCCTCTGGGTGCAAAAAGCTTGATTTTTAAAAACAGCAAGTAACACCATTTTTTACCATGACATTCCACCCAGAATCAAGTCCAGTCAAGGATTTTCCAATTTGGGCTCAAAAAAAATTTGGCCCCCAAAGCACACTTTTTTCTGACCGCGGGGTCATGAGTTTTCGTCCTCTGGCTGCAAAAAGCTTGATTTTTAAAAACAGCAAGTAACACCATTTTTAAGCATGAAATTCCACCCCGAATCAAGTCCCCTCAATTATTTTCCAATTTGGGCTCCAAAAAAATTTGGCCCCCAAAGCACAATTTTTTCTGACCGCGGGGTCATGAGTTTTCCTCCTCTTGGTGCAAAAAGCTTGATTTTTAAAAACAGCAAGTAATACCATTTTTAAGCATGAAATTCCACCCCGAATCAAGTCCAGTCAAGGATTTTCCAATTTGGGCTCAAAAAAAATTTGGCCCCCAAAGCACACTTTTTTCTGACCACGGGGTCAGGAGTATTCCTCCTCTGGGTGCAAAAAGCTTGATTTTTAAAAACAGCAAGTAATACCATTTTTAAGCATGAAATTCCACCCCAAATCAAGTCCAGTCAAGGATTTTCCAATTAGGGCTCAAAAAATATTTGGCCCCCAAAGCACACTATTTCTGACCGCGGGGTCAGGAGTTTTTCTCCTCTGGGTGCAAAAAGCTTGATTTTTAAAAACAGCAAGTAATACCATTTTTAAGCATGAAATTCCACCCCGAATCAAGTCCAGTCAAGGATTTTCCAATTTGGGCTCAAAAAAAATTTGGCCCCCAAAGCACACTATTTCTGACCGCGGGGTCAGGAGTTTTTCTCCTCTGGGTGCAAAAAGCTTGATTTTTAAAAACAGCAAGTAATACCATTTTTTACCATGACATTCCACCCAGAATCAAGTCCAGTCAAGGATTTTCCAATTTGGGCTCAAAAAAAATTTGGCCCCCAAAGCACACTTTTTTCTGACCGCGGGGTCATGAGTTTTCCTCCTCTGGCTGCAAAAAGCTTGATTTTTAAAAACAGCAAGTAACACCATTTTTAAGCATGAAATTCCACCCCGAATCAAGTCCCCTCAATTATTTTCCAATTTGGGCTCCAAAAAAATTTGGCCCCCAAAGCACAATTTTTTCTGACCGCGGGGTCATGAGTTTTCCTCCTCTTGGTGCAAAAAGCTTGATTTTTAAAAACAGCAAGTAATACCATTTTTAAGCATGAAATTCCACCCCGAATCAAGTCCAGTCAAGGATTTTCCAATTTGGGCTCAAAAAAAATTTGGCCCCCAAAGCACACTTTTTTCTGACCACGGGGTCAGGAGTATTCCTCCTCTGGGTGCAAAAAGCTTGATTTTTAAAAACAGCAAGTAATACCATTTTTAAGCATGAAATTCCACCCCAAATCAAGTCCAGTCAAGGATTTTCCAATTAGGGCTCAAAAAATATTTGGCCCCCAAAGCACACTATTTCTGACCGCGGGGTCAGGAGTTTTTCTCCTCTGGGTGCAAAAAGCTTGATTTTTAAAAACAGCAAGTAATACCATTTTTAAGCATGAAATTCCACCCCGAATCAAGTCCAGTCAAGGATTTTCCAATTTGGGCTCAAAAAAAATTTGGCCCCCAAAGCACACTATTTCTGACCGCGGGGTCAGGAGTTTTTCTCCTCTGGGTGCAAAAAGCTTGATTTTTAAAAACAGCAAGTAATACCATTTTTTACCATGACATTCCACCCAGAATCAAGTCCAGTCAAGGATTTTCCAATTTGGGCTCAAAAAAAATTTGGCCCCCAAAGCACACTTTTTTCTGACCGCGGGGTCATGAGTTTTCCTCCTCTGGCTGCAAAAAGCTTGATTTTTAAAAACAGCAAGTAACACTATTTTTAAGCATGAAATTCCACCCCGAATCAAGTCCCCTCAATTATTTTCCAATTTGGGCTCCAAAAAAATTTGGCCCCCAAAGCACAAATTTTTCTGACCGCGGGGTCATGAGTTTTCCTCCTCTGGCTGCAAAAAGCTTGATTTTTAAAAACAGCAACTAACACCATTTTTAAACATGAAATTCCACCCCGAATCAAGTCCCCTCAATTATTTTCCAATTTGGGCTCCAAAAAAATTTGGCCCCCAAAGCACACTTTTTTCTTTCCTCCTCTGGGTGCAAAAAGCTTGATTTTTAAAAACAGCAAGTAACAACATTTTGAAGTATGAAATTCTACCCCGAATCAAGTCCAGTCAAGGATTTTCCAATTAGGGCTCAAAAAAAATTTGGCGCCCAAAGCACACTTTTTTCTGACCGCGGGGTCAGGAGTTTTCCTCCTCTGGGTGCAAAAAGCTTGATTTTTAAAAACAGCAAGTAATACCATTTTTAAGCATGAAATTCCACCCCAAATCAAGTCCAGTCAAGGATTTTCCAATTAGGGCTCAAAAAAAATTTGGCCCCCAAAGCACACTATTTCTGACCGCGGGGTCATGAGTTTTCCTCCTCTGGGTGCAAAAAGCTTGATTTTTAAAAACAGCAAGTAACACCATTTTTCACCATGACATTCCACCCAGAATCAAGTCCAGTCAAGGATTTTCCAATTTGGGCTCAAAAAAAAATTTGGCCCCCAAAGCACACTTTTTTCTGACCGCGGGGTCATGAGTTTTCGTCCTCTGGCTGCAAAAAGCTTAATTTTTAAAAACAGCAAGTAACACCATTTTTAAGCATGAAATTACACCCCGAATCAAGTCCCCTCAATTATTTTCCAATTTGGGCTCAAAAAAATTTGGCCCCCAAAGCACACTTTTTTCTGGTCATGAGTTTTCCTCCTCTGGCTGCAAAAAGCTTGATTTTTAAAAACAGCAAGTAACACCATTTTTAAGCATGAAATTCCACCCCGAATCAAGTCCCCTCAATTATTTTCCAATTTGGGCTCCAAAAAAATTTGGCCCCCAAAGCACACTTTTTTCTTTCCTCCTCTGGGTGCAAAAAGCTTGATTTTTAAAAACAGCAAGTAATACCATTTTTAAGCATGAAATTCCACCCCGAATCAAGTCCAGTCAAGGATTTTCCAATTTGGGCTCAAAAAAAATTTGGCCCCCAAAGCACACTTTTTTCTGACCGCGGGGTCATGAGTTTTCCTCCTCTGGCTGCAAAAAGCTTGATTTTTAAAAACAGCAAGTAACACCATTTTTAAGCATGAAATTCCACCCCGAATCAAGTCCCCTCAATTATTTTCCAATTTGGGCTCCAAAAAAATTTGGCCCCCAAAGCACACTTTTTTCTTTCCTCCTCTGGGTGCAAAAAGCTTGATTTTTAAAAACAGCAAGTAACAACATTTTGAAGTATGAAATTCCACCCCAAATCAAGTCCAGTCAAGGATTTTCCAATTAGGGCTCAAAAAAAATTTGGCCCCCAAAGCACACTATTTCTGACCGCGGGGTCAGGAGTTTTTCTTCTCTGGGTGCAAAAAGCTTGATTTTTAAAAACAGCAAGTAATACCATTTTTAAGCATGAAATTCCACCCCGAATCAAGTCCAGTCAAGGATTTTCCAATTTGGGCTCAAAAAAAATTTGGCCCCCAAAGCACACTTTTTTCTGACCGCGGGGTCATGAGTTTTCGTCCTCTGGCTGCAAAAAGCTTAATTTTTAAAAACAGCAATTAACACCATTTTTAAGCATGAAATTACACCCCGAATCAAGTCCCCTCAATTATTTTCCAATTTGGGCTCAAAAAAATTTGGCCCCCAAAGCACACTTTTTTCTGACCGCGGGGTCATGAGTTTTCCTCCTCTGGCTGCAAAAAGCTTGATTTTTAAAAACAGCAAGTAACACCATTTTTAAGCATGAAATTCCACCCCGAATCAAGTCCCCTCAATTATTTTCCAATTTGGGCTCCAAAAAAATTTGCCCCCCAAAGCACAATTTTTTCTGACCGCGGGGTCATGAGTTTTCCTCCTCTTGGTGCAAAAAGCTTGATTTTTAAAAACAGCAAGTAACACCATTTTTAAGCATGAAATTCTACCCCGAATCAAGTCCAGTCAAGGATTTTCCAATTTGGGCTCAAAAAAAATTTGGCCCCCAAAGCACACTTTTTTCTGACCGCAGGGTCATGAGTTTTCCTCCTCTGGGTGCAAAAAGCTTGATTTTTAAAAACAGCAAGTAACACCATTTTTTACCATGACATTCCAACCCGAATCAAGTCCAGTCAAGGATTTTCCAATTTGGGCTCAAAAAAAATTTGGCCCCCAAAGCACACTTTTTTCTGACCGCGGGGTCATGAGTTTTCCTCCTCTGGCTGCAAAAAGCTTGATTTTTGAAAACAGCAAGTAACACCATTTTTAAGCATGAAATTCCACCCCGAATCAAGTCCCCTCAATTATTTTCCAATTTGGGCTCCAAAAAAATTTGGCCCCCAAAGCACACTTTTTTCTTTCCTCCTCTGGGTGCAAAAAGCTTGATTTTTAAAAACAGCAAGTAACAACATTTTGAAGTATGAAATTCTACCCCAAATCAAGTCCAGTCAAGGATTTTCCAATTTGGGCTCAAAAAAAATTTGGCCCCCAAAGCACACTTTTTTCTGACCGCGGGGTCATGAGTTTTCCTCCTCTGGCTGCAAAAAGCTTGATTTTTAAAAACAGCAAGTAGCACCATTTTTAAGCATGAAATTCCACCCCGAATCAAGTCCCCTCAATTATTTTCCAATTTGGGCTCCAAAAAAATTTGGCCCCCAAAGCACACTTTTTTCTGACCGCGGGGTCATGAGTTTTCCTCGTCTGGGTGCAAAAAGCTTGATTTTTAAAAACAGCAAGTAACACCATTTTTAAGCATGAAATTCTACCCCGAATCAAGTCCAGTCAAGGATTTTCCAATTTGGGCTCAAAAAAAATTTGGCCCCCAAAGCACACTTTTTTCTGACCGCAGGGTCATGAGTTTTCCTCCTCTGGGTGCAAAAAGCTTGATTTTTAAAAACAGCAAGTAACACCATTTTTTACCATGACATTCCAACCCGAATCAAGGCCAGTCAAGGATTTTCCAATTTGGGCTGAAAAAAAATTTGGCCCCCAAAGCACACTTTTTTCTGACCGCGGGGTCATGAGTTTTCCTCCTCTGGCTGCAAAAAGCTTGATTTTTAAAAACAGCAAGTAACACCATTTTTAAGCATGAAATTCCACCCCGAATCAAGTCCCCTCAATTATTTTCCAATTTGGGCTCCAAAAAAATTTGGCCCCCAAAGCACACTTTTTTCTGACCGCGGGGTCATGAGTTTTCCTCGTCTGGGTGCAAAAAGCTTGATTTTTAAAAACAGCAAGTAACACCATTTTTAAGCATGAAATTTTACCCCGAATCAAGTCCAGTCAAGGATTTTCCAATTTGGGCTCAAAAAAAATTTGGCCCCCAAAGCACACTTTTTTCTGACCGCGGGGTCATGAGTTTTCCTCCTCTGGGTGCAAAAAGCTTGATTTTTAAAAACAGCAAGTAACACCATTTTTTACCATGACATTCCAACCCGAATCAAGTCCAGTCAAGGATTTTCCAATTTGGGCTCAAAAAAAATTTGGCCCCCAAAGCACACTTTTTTCTGACCGCGGGGTCATGAGTTTTCCTCCTCTGGCTGCAAAAAGCTTGATTTTTAAAAACAGCAAGTAACACCATTTTTAAGCATGAAATTCCACCCCGAATCAAGTCCCCTCAATTATTTTCCAATTTGGGCTCCAAAAAAATTTGGCCCCCAAAGCACACTTTTTTCTGACCGCGGGGTCATGAGTTTTCCTCGTCTGGGTGCAAAAAGCTTGATTTTTAAAAACAGCAAGTAACACCATTTTTAAGCATGAAATTCTACCCCGAATCAAGTCCAGTCAAGGATTTTCCAATTTGGGCTCAAAAAAAATTTGGCCCCCAAAGCACACTTTTTTCTGACCGCAGGGTCATGAGTTTTCCTCCTCTGGCTGCAAAAAGCTTGATTTTTAAAAACAGCAAGTAACACCATTTTTAAGCATGAAATTCCACCCAGAATCAAGTCCAGTCAAGGATTTTCCAATTTGGGCTCAAAAAAAATTTGGCCCCCAAAGCACACTTTTTTCTGACCGCGGGGTCATGAGTTTTCGTCCTCTGGCTGCAAAAAGCTTGATTTTTAAAAACAGCAAGTAACACCATTTTTAAGCATGAAAATACACCCCGAATCAAGTCCCCTCAATTATTTTCCAATTTGGGCTCAAAAAAAATTTGGCCCCCAAAGCACACTTTTTTCTGACTGCGGGGTCATGAGTTTTCCTCCTCTGGCTGCAAAAAGCTTGATTTTTAAAAACAGCAAGTAACACCATTTTTAAGCATGAAATTCCACCCCGAATCAAGTCCCCTCAATTATTTTCCAATTTGGGCTCCAAAAAAATTTGGCCCCCAAAGCACAATTTTTTCTGACCGCGGGGTCATGAGTTTTCCTCCTCTTGGTGCAAAAAGCTTGATTTTTAAAAACAGCAAGTAATACCATTTTTAAGCATGAAATTCCACCCCGAATCAAGTCCAGTCAAGGATTTTCCAATTTGGGCTCAAAAAAAATTTGGCCCCCAAAGCACACTTTTTTCTGACCACGGGGTCAGGAGTATTCCTCCTCTGGGTGCAAAAAGCTTGATTTTTAAAAACAGCAAGTAATACCATTTTTAAGCATGAAATTCCACCCCAAATCAAGTCCAGTCAAGGATTTTCCAATTAGGGCTCAAAAAATATTTGGCCCCCAAAGCACACTATTTCTGACCGCGGGGTCAGGAGTTTTTCTCCTCTGGGTGCAAAAAGCTTGATTTTTAAAAACAGCAAGTAATACCATTTTTAAGCATGAAATTCCACCCCGAATCAAGTCCAGTCAAGGATTTTCCAATTTGGGCTCAAAAAAAATTTGGCCCCCAAAGCACACTATTTCTGACCGCGGGGTCAGGAGTTTTTCTCCTCTGGGTGCAAAAAGCTTGATTTTTAAAAACAGCAAGTAATACCATTTTTTACCATGACATTCCACCCAGAATCAAGTCCAGTCAAGGATTTTCCAATTTGGGCTCAAAAAAAATTTGGCCCCCAAAGCACACTTTTTTCTGACCGCGGGGTCATGAGTTTTCCTCCTCTGGCTGCAAAAAGCTTGATTTTTAAAAACAGCAAGTAACACCATTTTTAAGCATGAAATTCCACCCCGAATCAAGTCCCCTCAATTATTTTCCAATTTGGGCTCCAAAAAAATTTGGCCCCCAAAGCACAAATTTTTCTGACCGCGGGGTCATGAGTTTTCCTCCTCTGGCTGCAAAAAGCTTGATTTTTAAAAACAGCAAGTAACACCATTTTTAAACATGAAATTCCACCCCGAATCAAGTCCCCTCAATTATTTTCCAATTTGGGCTCCAAAAAAATTTGGCCCCCAAAGCACACTTTTTTCTTTCCTCCTCTGGGTGCAAAAAGCTTGATTTTTAAAAACAGCAAGTAACAACATTTTGAAGTATGAAATTCTACCCCGAATCAAGTCCAGTCAAGGATTTTCCAATTAGGGCTCAAAAAAAATTTGGCGCCCAAAGCACACTTTTTTCTGACCGCGGGGTCAGGAGTTTTCCTCCTCTGGGTGCAAAAAGCTTGATTTTTAAAAACAGCAAGTAATACCATTTTTAAGCATGGAATTCCACCCCAAATCAAGTCCAGTCAAGGATTTTCCAATTTGGGCTCAAAAAAATTTGGCCCCCAAAGCACACTTTTTTCTGGTCATGAGTTTTCCTCCTCTGGCTGCAAAAAGCTTGATTTTTAAAAACAGCAAGTAACACCATTTTTTACCATGAAATTCCACCCCGAATCAAGTCCCCTCAATTATTTTCCAATTTGGGCTCCAAAAAAATTTGGCCCCCAAAGCACACTTTTTTCTGACCGCGGGGTCATGAGTTTTTCTTCTCTGGGTGCAAAAAGCTTGATTTTTAAAAACAGCAAGTAATACCATTTTTAAGCATGAAATTCCACCCCGAATCAAGTCCAGTCAAGGATTTTCCAATTTGGGCTCAAAAAAAATTTGGCCCCCAAAGCACACTTTTTTCTGACCGCGGGGTCATGAGTTTTCGTCCTCTGGCTGCAAAAAGCTTAATTTTTAAAAACAGCAATTAACACCATTTTTAAGCATGAAATTACACCCCGAATCAAGTCCCCTCAATTATTTTCCAATTTGGGCTCAAAAAAATTTGGCCCCCAAAGCACACTTTTTTCTGACCGCGGGGTCATGAGTTTTCCTCCTCTGGCTGCAAAAAGCTTGATTTTTAAAAACAGCAAGTAACACCATTTTTAAGCATGAAATTCCACCCCGAATCAAGTCCCCTCAATTATTTTCCAATTTGGGCTCCAAAAAAATTTGCCCCCCAAAGCACAATTTTTTCTGACCGCGGGGTCATGAGTTTTCCTCCTCTTGGTGCAAAAAGCTTGATTTTTAAAAACAGCAAGTAATACCATTTTTTAGCATGAAATTCCACCCCGAATCAAGTCCAGTCAAGGATTTTCCAATTTGGGCTCAAAAAAAATTTGGCCCCCAAAGCACACTTTTTTCTGACCGCGGGGTCATGAGTTTTCCTCCTCTGGGTGCAAAAAGCTTGATTTTTAAAAACAGCAAGTAACACCATTTTTTACCATGACATTCCAACCCGAATCAAGTCCAGTCAAGGATTTTCCAATTTGGGCTCAAAAAAAATTTGGCCCCCAAAGCACACTTTTTTCTGACCGCGGGGTCATGAGTTTTCCTCCTCTGGCTGCAAAAAGCTTGATTTTTAAAAACAGCAAGTAACACCATTTTTAAGCATGAAATTCCACCCCGAATCAAGTCCCCTCAAATATTTTCCAATTTGGGCTCCAAAAAAATTTGGCCCCCAAAGCACACTTTTTTCTGACCGCGGGGTCATGAGTTTTCCTCGTCTGGGTGCAAAAAGCTTGATTTTTAAAAACAGCAAGTAACACCATTTTTAAGCATGAAATTCTACCCCGAATCAAGTCCAGTCAAGGATTTTCCAATTTGGGCTCAAAAAAAATTTGGCCCCCAAAGCACACTTTTTTCTGACCGCAGGGTCATGAGTTTTCCTCCTCTGGGTGCAAAAAGCTTGATTTTTAAAAACAGCAAGTAACACCATTTTTTACCATGACATTCCAACCCGAATCAAGTCCAGTCAAGGATTTTCCAATTTGGGCTCAAAAAAAATTTGGCCCCCAAAGCACACTTTTTTCTGACCGCGGGGTCATGAGTTTTCCTCCTCTGGCTGCAAAAAGCTTGATTTTTAAAAACAGCAAGTAACACCATTTTTAAGCATGAAATTCCACCCCGAATCAAGTCCCCTCAATTATTTTCCAATTTGGGCTCCAAAAAAATTTGGCCCCCAAAGCACACTTTTTTCTTTCCTCCTCTGGGTGCAAAAAGCTTGATTTTTAAAAACAGCAAGTAACAACATTTTGAAGTATGAAATTCTACCCCAAATCAAGTCCAGTCAAGGATTTTCCAATTTGGGCTCAAAAAAAATTTGGCCCCCAAAGCACACTTTTTTCTGACCGCGGGGTCATGAGTTTTCCTCCTCTGGCTGCAAAAAGCTTGATTTTTAAAAACAGCAAGTAGCACCATTTTTAAGCATGAAATTCCACCCCGAATCAAGTCCCCTCAATTATTTTCCAATTTGGGCTCCAAAAAAATTTGGCCCCCAAAGCACACTTTTTTCTGACCGCGGGGTCATGAGTTTTCCTCGTCTGGGTGCAAAAAGCTTGATTTTTAAAAACAGCAAGTAACACCATTTTTAAGCATGAAATTCTACCCCGAATCAAGTCCAGTCAAGGATTTTCCAATTTGGGCTCAAAAAAAATTTGGCCCCCAAAGCACACTTTTTTCTGACCGCAGGGTCATGAGTTTTCCTCCTCTGGGTGCAAAAAGCTTGATTTTTAAAAACAGCAAGTAACACCATTTTTTACCATGACATTCCAACCCGAATCAAGGCCAGTCAAGGATTTTCCAATTTGGGCTGAAAAAAAATTTGGCCCCCAAAGCACACTTTTTTCTGACCGCGGGGTCATGAGTTTTCCTCCTCTGGCTGCAAAAAGCTTGATTTTTAAAAACAGCAAGTAACACCATTTTTAAGCATGAAATTCCACCCCGAATCAAGTCCCCTCAATTATTTTCCAATTTGGGCTCCAAAAAAATTTGGCCCCCAAAGCACACTTTTTTCTGACCGCGGGGTCATGAGTTTTCCTCGTCTGGGTGCAAAAAGCTTGATTTTTAAAAACAGCAAGTAACACCATTTTTAAGCATGAAATTCTACCCCGAATCAAGTCCAGTCAAGGATTTTCCAATTTGGGCTCAAAAAAAATTTGGCCCCCAAAGCACACTTTTTTCTGACCGCAGGGTCATGAGTTTTCCTCCTCTGGGTGCAAAAAGCTTGATTTTTAAAAACAGCAAGTAACACCATTTTTTACCATGACATTCCAACCCGAATCAAGTCCAGTCAAGGATTTTCCAATTTGGGCTCAAAAAAAATTTGGCCCCCAAAGCACACTTTTTTCTGACCGCGGGGTCATGAGTTTTCCTCCTCTGGCTGCAAAAAGCTTGATTTTTAAAAACAGCAAGTAACACCATTTTTAAGCATGAAATTCCACCCCGAATCAAGTCCCCTCAATTATTTTCCAATTTGGGCTCCAAAAAAATTTGGCCCCCAAAGCACACTTTTTTCTTTCCTCCTCTGGGTGCAAAAAGCTTGATTTTTAAAAACAGCAAGTAACAACATTTTGAAGTATGAAATTCTACCCCAAATCAAGTCCAGTCAAGGATTTTCCAATTTGGGCTCAAAAAAAATTTGGCCCCCAAAGCACACTTTTTTCTGACCGCGGGGTCATGAGTTTTCCTCCTCTGGCTGCAAAAAGCTTGATTTTTAAAAACAGCAAGTAGCACCATTTTTAAGCATGAAATTCCACCCCGAATCAAGTCCCCTCAATTATTTTCCAATTTGGGCTCCAAAAAAATTTGGCCCCCAAAGCACACTTTTTTCTGACCGCGGGGTCATGAGTTTTCCTCGTCTGGGTGCAAAAAGCTTGATTTTTAAAAACAGCAAGTAACACCATTTTTAAGCATGAAATTCTACCCCGAATCAAGTCCAGTCAAGGATTTTCCAATTTGGGCTCAAAAAAAATTTGGCCCCCAAAGCACACTTTTTTCTGACCGCAGGGTCATGAGTTTTCCTCCTCTGGGTGCAAAAAGCTTGATTTTTAAAAACAGCAAGTAACACCATTTTTTACCATGACATTCCAACCCGAATCAAGGCCAGTCAAGGATTTTCCAATTTGGGCTGAAAAAAAATTTGGCCCCCAAAGCACACTTTTTTCTGACCGCGGGGTCATGAGTTTTCCTCCTCTGGCTGCAAAAAGCTTGATTTTTAAAAACAGCAAGTAACACCATTTTTAAGCATGAAATTCCACCCCGAATCAAGTCCCCTCAATTATTTTCCAATTTGGGCTCCAAAAAAATTTGGCCCCCAAAGCACACTTTTTTCTGACCGCGGGGTCATGAGTTTTCCTCGTCTGGGTGCAAAAAGCTTGATTTTTAAAAACAGCAAGTAACACCATTTTTAAGCATGAAATTTTACCCCGAATCAAGTCCAGTCAAGGATTTTCCAATTTGGGCTCAAAAAAAATTTGGCCCCCAAAGCACACTTTTTTCTGACCGCGGGGTCATGAGTTTTCCTCCTCTGGGTGCAAAAAGCTTGATTTTTAAAAACAGCAAGTAACACCATTTTTTACCATGACATTCCAACCCGAATCAAGTCCAGTCAAGGATTTTCCAATTTGGGCTCAAAAAAAATTTGGCCCCCAAAGCACACTTTTTTCTGACCGCGGGGTCATGAGTTTTCCTCCTCTGGCTGCAAAAAGCTTGATTTTTAAAAACAGCAAGTAACACCATTTTTAAGCATGAAATTCCACCCCGAATCAAGTCCCCTCAATTATTTTCCAATTTGGGCTCCAAAAAAATTTGGCCCCCAAAGCACACTTTTTTCTGACCGCGGGGTCATGAGTTTTCCTCGTCTGGGTGCAAAAAGCTTGATTTTTAAAAACAGCAAGTAACACCATTTTTAAGCATGAAATTCTACCCCGAATCAAGTCCAGTCAAGGATTTTCCAATTTGGGCTCAAAAAAAATTTGGCCCCCAAAGCACACTTTTTTCTGACCGCAGGGTCATGAGTTTTCCTCCTCTGGCTGCAAAAAGCTTGATTTTTAAAAACAGCAAGTAACACCATTTTTAAGCATGAAATTCCACCCAGAATCAAGTCCAGTCAAGGATTTTCCAATTTGGGCTCAAAAAAAATTTGGCCCCCAAAGCACACTTTTTTCTGACCGCGGGGTCATGAGTTTTCGTCCTCTGGCTGCAAAAAGCTTGATTTTTAAAAACAGCAAGTAACACCATTTTTAAGCATGAAAATACACCCCGAATCAAGTCCCCTCAATTATTTTCCAATTTGGGCTCAAAAAAAATTTGGCCCCCAAAGCACACTTTTTTCTGACTGCGGGGTCATGAGTTTTCCTCCTCTGGCTGCAAAAAGCTTGATTTTTAAAAACAGCAAGTAACACCATTTTTAAGCATGAAATTCCACCCCGAATCAAGTCCCCTCAATTATTTTCCAATTTGGGCTCCAAAAAAATTTGGCCCCCAAAGCACAATTTTTTCTGACCGCGGGGTCATGAGTTTTCCTCCTCTTGGTGCAAAAAGCTTGATTTTTAAAAACAGCAAGTAATACCATTTTTAAGCATGAAATTCCACCCCGAATCAAGTCCAGTCAAGGATTTTCCAATTTGGGCTCAAAAAAAATTTGGCCCCCAAAGCACACTTTTTTCTGACCACGGGGTCAGGAGTATTCCTCCTCTGGGTGCAAAAAGCTTGATTTTTAAAAACAGCAAGTAATACCATTTTTAAGCATGAAATTCCACCCCAAATCAAGTCCAGTCAAGGATTTTCCAATTAGGGCTCAAAAAATATTTGGCCCCCAAAGCACACTATTTCTGACCGCGGGGTCAGGAGTTTTTCTCCTCTGGGTGCAAAAAGCTTGATTTTTAAAAACAGCAAGTAATACCATTTTTAAGCATGAAATTCCACCCCGAATCAAGTCCAGTCAAGGATTTTCCAATTTGGGCTCAAAAAAAATTTGGCCCCCAAAGCACACTATTTCTGACCGCGGGGTCAGGAGTTTTTCTCCTCTGGGTGCAAAAAGCTTGATTTTTAAAAACAGCAAGTAATACCATTTTTTACCATGACATTCCACCCAGAATCAAGTCCAGTCAAGGATTTTCCAATTTGGGCTCAAAAAAAATTTGGCCCCCAAAGCACACTTTTTTCTGACCGCGGGGTCATGAGTTTTCCTCCTCTGGCTGCAAAAAGCTTGATTTTTAAAAACAGCAAGTAACACCATTTTTAAGCATGAAATTCCACCCCGAATCAAGTCCCCTCAATTATTTTCCAATTTGGGCTCCAAAAAAATTTGGCCCCCAAAGCACAAATTTTTCTGACCGCGGGGTCATGAGTTTTCCTCCTCTGGCTGCAAAAAGCTTGATTTTTAAAAACAGCAAGTAACACCATTTTTAAGCATGAAAATACACCCCGAATCAAGTCCCCTCAATTATTTTCCAATTTGGGCTCAAAAAAAATTTGGCCCCCAAAGCACACTTTTTTCTGACTGCGGGGTCATGAGTTTTCCTCCTCTGGCTGCAAAAAGCTTGATTTTTAAAAACAGCAAGTAACACCATTTTTAAGCATGAAATTCCACCCCGAATCAAGTCCCCTCAATTATTTTCCAATTTGGGCTCCAAAAAAATTTGGCCCCCAAAGCACAATTTTTTCTGACCGCGGGGTCATGAGTTTTCCTCCTCTTGGTGCAAAAAGCTTGATTTTTAAAAACAGCAAGTAATACCATTTTTAAGCATGAAATTCCACCCCGAATCAAGTCCAGTCAAGGATTTTCCAATTTGGGCTCAAAAAAAATT
Organism: Natrix helvetica; assembly: GCF_964273705.1. Lineage (NCBI taxonomy): Eukaryota > Metazoa > Chordata > Lepidosauria > Squamata > Natricidae > Natrix > Natrix helvetica. The sequence continues at coordinate 83,586 of NW_028113571.1, forward strand.
TGGCCCCCAAAGCACACTTTTTTCTGACCACGGGGTCAGGAGTATTCCTCCTCTGGGTGCAAAAAGCTTGATTTTTAAAAACAGCAAGTAATACCATTTTTAAGCATGAAATTCCACCCCAAATCAAGTCCAGTCAAGGATTTTCCAATTAGGGCTCAAAAAATATTTGGCCCCCAAAGCACACTATTTCTGACCGCGGGGTCAGGAGTTTTTCTCCTCTGGGTGCAAAAAGCTTGATTTTTAAAAACAGCAAGTAATACCATTTTTAAGCATGAAATTCCACCCCGAATCAAGTCCAGTCAAGGATTTTCCAATTTGGGCTCAAAAAAAATTTGGCCCCCAAAGCACACTATTTCTGACCGCGGGGTCAGGAGTTTTTCTCCTCTGGGTGCAAAAAGCTTGATTTTTAAAAACAGCAAGTAATACCATTTTTTACCATGACATTCCACCCAGAATCAAGTCCAGTCAAGGATTTTCCAATTTGGGCTCAAAAAAAATTTGGCCCCCAAAGCACACTTTTTTCTGACCGCGGGGTCATGAGTTTTCCTCCTCTGGCTGCAAAAAGCTTGATTTTTAAAAACAGCAAGTAACACCATTTTTAAGCATGAAATTCCACCCCGAATCAAGTCCCCTCAATTATTTTCCAATTTGGGCTCCAAAAAAATTTGGCCCCCAAAGCACAAATTTTTCTGACCGCGGGGTCATGAGTTTTCCTCCTCTGGCTGCAAAAAGCTTGATTTTTAAAAACAGCAAGTAACACCATTTTTAAACATGAAATTCCACCCCGAATCAAGTCCCCTCAATTATTTTCCAATTTGGGCTCCAAAAAAATTTGGCCCCCAAAGCACACTTTTTTCTTTCCTCCTCTGGGTGCAAAAAGCTTGATTTTTAAAAACAGCAAGTAACAACATTTTGAAGTATGAAATTCTACCCCGAATCAAGTCCAGTCAAGGATTTTCCAATTAGGGCTCAAAAAAAATTTGGCGCCCAAAGCACACTTTTTTCTGACCGCGGGGTCAGGAGTTTTCCTCCTCTGGGTGCAAAAAGCTTGATTTTTAAAAACAGCAAGTAATACCATTTTTAAGCATGGAATTCCACCCCAAATCAAGTCCAGTCAAGGATTTTCCAATTTGGGCTCAAAAAAATTTGGCCCCCAAAGCACACTTTTTTCTGGTCATGAGTTTTCCTCCTCTGGCTGCAAAAAGCTTGATTTTTAAAAACAGCAAGTAACACCATTTTTTACCATGAAATTCCACCCCGAATCAAGTCCCCTCAATTATTTTCCAATTTGGGCTCCAAAAAAATTTGGCCCCCAAAGCACACTTTTTTCTGACCGCGGGGTCATGAGTTTTCCTCCTCTGGCTGCAAAAAGCTTGATTTTTAAAAACAGCAAGTAACACCATTTTTAAGCATGAAATTCCACCCCGAATCAAGTCCCCTCAATTATTTTCCAATTTGGGCTCCAAAAAAATTTGGCCCCCAAAGCACACTTTTTTCTTTCCTCCTCTGGGTGCAAAAAGCTTGATTTTTAAAAACAGCAAGTAATACCATTTTTAAGCATGAAATTCCACCCCGAATCAAGTCCAGTCAAGGATTTTCCAATTTGGGCTCAAAAAAAATTTGGCCCCCAAAGCACACTTTTTTCTGACCGCGGGGTCATGAGTTTTCCTCCTCTGGCTGCAAAAAGCTTGATTTTTAAAAACAGCAAGTAACACCATTTTTAAGCATGAAATTCCACCCCGAATCAAGTCCCCTCAATTATTTTCCAATTTGGGCTCCAAAAAATTTTGGCCCCCAAAGCACACTTTTTTCTTTCCTCCTCTGGGTGCAAAAAGCTTGATTTTTAAAAACAGCAAGTAACAACATTTTGAAGTATGAAATTCCACCCCAAATCAAGTCCAGTCAAGGATTTTCCAATTAGGGCTCAAAAAAAAATTGGCCCCCAAAGCACACTATTTCTGACCGCGGGGTCATGAGTTTTCGTCCTCTGGGTGCAAAAAGCTTGATTTTTAAAAACAGCAAGTAACACCATTTTTAAGCATGAAATTCCACCCCGAATCAAGTCCCCTCAATTATTTTCCAATTTGGGCTCCAAAAAAATTTGCCCCCCAAAGCACAATTTTTTCTGACCGCGGGGTCATGAGTTTTCCTCGTCTGGGTGCAAAAAGCTTGATTTTTAAAAACAGCAAGTAACACCATTTTTAAGCATGAAATTCTACCCCGAATCAAGTCCAGTCAAGGATTTTCCAATTTGGGCTCAAAAAAAATTTGGCCCCCAAAGCACACTTTTTTCTGACCGCAGGGTCATGAGTTTTCCTCCTCTGGGTGCAAAAAGCTTGATTTTTAAAAACAGCAAGTAACACCATTTTTTACCATGACATTCCAACCCGAATCAAGTCCAGTCAAGGATTTTCCAATTTGGGCTGAAAAAAAATTTGGCCCCCAAAGCACACTTTTTTCTGACCGCGGGGTCATGAGTTTTCCTCCTCTGGCTGCAAAAAGCTTGATTTTTAAAAACAGCAAGTAACACCATTTTTAAGCATGAAATTCCACCCCGAATCAAGTCCCCTCAATTATTTTCCAATTTGGGCTCCAAAAAAATTTGGCCCCCAAAGCACACTTTTTTCTGACCGCGGGGTCATGAGTTTTCCTCGTCTGGGTGCAAAAAGCTTGATTTTTAAAAACAGCAAGTAACACCATTTTTAAGCATGAAATTTTACCCCGAATCAAGTCCAGTCAAGGATTTTCCAATTTGGGCTCAAAAAAAATTTGGCCCCCAAAGCACACTTTTTTCTGACCGCGGGGTCATGAGTTTTCCTCCTCTGGGTGCAAAAAGCTTGATTTTTAAAAACAGCAAGTAACACCATTTTTTACCATGACATTCCAACCCGAATCAAGTCCAGTCAAGGATTTTCCAATTTGGGCTCAAAAAAAATTTGGCCCCCAAAGCACACTTTTTTCTCACCGCGGGGTCATGAGTTTTCCTCCTCTGGCTGCAAAAAGCTTGATTTTTAAAAACAGCAAGTAACACCATTTTTAAGCATGAAATTCCACCCCGAATCAAGTCCCCTCAATTATTTTCCAATTTGGGCTCCAAAAAAATTTGGCCCCCAAAGCACACTTTTTTCTGACCGCGGGGTCATGAGTTTTCCTCGTCTGGGTGCAAAAAGCTTGATTTTTAAAAACAGCAAGTAACACCATTTTTAAGCATGAAATTCTACCCCGAATCAAGTCCAGTCAAGGATTTTCCAATTTGGGCTCAAAAAAAATTTGGCCCCCAAAGCACACTTTTTTCTGACCGCAGGGTCATGAGTTTTCCTCCTCTGGCTGCAAAAAGCTTGATTTTTAAAAACAGCAAGTAACACCATTTTTAAGCATGAAATTCCACCCAGAATCAAGTCCAGTCAAGGATTTTCCAATTTGGGCTCAAAAAAAATTTGGCCCCCAAAGCACACTTTTTTCTGACCGCGGGGTCATGAGTTTTCCTCCTCTGGCTGCAAAAAGCTTGATTTTTAAAAACAGCAAGTAACACCATTTTTAAGCATGAAAATACACCCCGAATCAAGTCCCCTCAATTATTTTCCAATTTGGGCTCAAAAAAAATTTGGCCCCCAAAGCACACTTTTTTCTGACTGCGGGGTCATGAGTTTTCCTCCTCTGGCTGCAAAAAGCTTGATTTTTAAAAACAGCAAGTAATACCATTTTTTACCATGACATTCCACCCAGAATCAAGTCCAGTCAAGGATTTTCCAATTTGGGCTCAAAAAAAATTTGGCCCCCAAAGCACACTTTTTTCTGACCGCGGGGTCATGAGTTTTCCTCCTCTGGCTGCAAAAAGCTTGATTTTTAAAAACAGCAAGTAACACCATTTTTAAGCATGAAATTCCACCCCGAATCAAGTCCCCTCAATTATTTTCCAATTTGGGCTCCAAAAAAATTTGGCCCCCAAAGCACAAATTTTTCTGACCGCGGGGTCATGAGTTTTCCTCCTCTGGCTGCAAAAAGCTTGATTTTTAAAAACAGCAAGTAACACCATTTTTAAACATGAAATTCCACCCCGAATCAAGTCCCCTCAATTATTTTCCAATTTGGGCTCCAAAAAAATTTGGCCCCCAAAGCACACTTTTTTCTTTCCTCCTCTGGGTGCAAAAAGCTTGATTTTTAAAAACAGCAAGTAACAACATTTTGAAGTATGAAATTCTACCCCGAATCAAGTCCAGTCAAGGATTTTCCAATTAGGGCTCAAAAAAAATTTGGCGCCCAAAGCACACTTTTTTCTGACCGCGGGGTCAGGAGTTTTCCTCCTCTGGGTGCAAAAAGCTTGATTTTTAAAAACAGCAAGTAATACCATTTTTAAGCATGGAATTCCACCCCAAATCAAGTCCAGTCAAGGATTTTCCAATTTGGGCTCAAAAAAATTTGGCCCCCAAAGCACACTTTTTTCTGGTCATGAGTTTTCCTCCTCTGGCTGCAAAAAGCTTGATTTTTAAAAACAGCAAGTAACACCATTTTTTACCATGAAATTCCACCCCGAATCAAGTCCCCTCAATTATTTTCCAATTTGGGCTCCAAAAAAATTTGGCCCCCAAAGCACACTTTTTTCTGACCGCGGGGTCATGAGTTTTCCTCCTCTGGCTGCAAAAAGCTTGATTTTTAAAAACAGCAAGTAACACCATTTTTAAGCATGAAATTCCACCCCGAATCAAGTCCCCTCAATTACTTTCCAATTTGGGCTCCAAAAAAATTTGGCCCCCAAAGCACACTTTTTTCTTTCCTCCTCTGGGTGCAAAAAGCTTGATTTTTAAAAACAGCAAGTAATACCATTTTTAAGCATGAAATTCCACCCCGAATCAAGTCCAGTCAAGGATTTTCCAATTTGGGCTCAAAAAAAATTTGGCCCCCAAAGCACACTTTTTTCTGACCGCGGGGTCATGAGTTTTCCTCCTCTGGCTGCAAAAAGCTTGATTTTTAAAAACAGCAAGTAACACCATTTTTAAGCATGAAATTCCACCCCGAATCAAGTCCCCTCAATTATTTTCCAATTTGGGCTCCAAAAAATTTTGGCCCCCAAAGCACACTTTTTTCTTTCCTCCTCTGGGTGCAAAAAGCTTGATTTTTAAAAACAGCAAGTAACAACATTTTGAAGTATGAAATTCCACCCCAAATCAAGTCCAGTCAAGGATTTTCCAATTAGGGCTCAAAAAAAAATTGGCCCCCAAAGCACACTATTTCTGACCGCGGGGTCATGAGTTTTCGTCCTCTGGCTGCAAAAAGCTTAATTTTTAAAAACAGCAATTAACACCATTTTTAAGCATGAAATTACACCCCGAATCAAGTCCCCTCAATTATTTTCCAATTTGGGCTCAAAAAAATTTGGCCCCCAAAGCACACTTTTTTCTGACCGCGGGGTCATGAGTTTTCCTCCTCTGGCTGCAAAAAGCTTGATTTTTAAAAACAGCAAGTAACACCATTTTTAAGCATGAAATTCCACCCCGAATCAAGTCCCCTCAATTATTTTCCAATTTGGGCTCCAAAAAAATTTGCCCCCCAAAGCACAATTTTTTCTGACCGCGGGGTCATGAGTTTTCCTCGTCTGGGTGCAAAAAGCTTGATTTTTAAAAACAGCAAGTAACACCATTTTTAAGCATGAAATTCTACCCCGAATCAAGTCCAGTCAAGGATTTTCCAATTTGGGCTCAAAAAAAATTTGGCCCCCAAAGCACACTTTTTTCTGACCGCAGGGTCATGAGTTTTCCTCCTCTGGGTGCAAAAAGCTTGATTTTTAAAAACAGCAAGTAACACCATTTTTTACCATGACATTCCAACCCGAATCAAGTCCAGTCAAGGATTTTCCAATTTGGGCTGAAAAAAAATTTGGCCCCCAAAGCACACTTTTTTCTGACCGCGGGGTCATGAGTTTTCCTCCTCTGGCTGCAAAAAGCTTGATTTTTAAAAACAGCAAGTAACACCATTTTTAAGCATGAAATTCCACCCCGAATCAAGTCCCCTCAATTATTTTCCAATTTGGGCTCCAAAAAAATTTGGCCCCCAAAGCACACTTTTTTCTGACCGCGGGGTCATGAGTTTTCCTCGTCTGGGTGCAAAAAGCTTGATTTTTAAAAACAGCAAGTAACACCATTTTTAAGCATGAAATTTTACCCCGAATCAAGTCCAGTCAAGGATTTTCCAATTTGGGCTCAAAAAAAATTTGGCCCCCAAAGCACACTTTTTTCTGACCGCGGGGTCATGAGTTTTCCTCCTCTGGGTGCAAAAAGCTTGATTTTTAAAAACAGCAAGTAACACCATTTTTTACCATGACATTCCAACCCGAATCAAGTCCAGTCAAGGATTTTCCAATTTGGGCTCAAAAAAAATTTGGCCCCCAAAGCACACTTTTTTCTGACCGCGGGGTCATGAGTTTTCCTCCTCTGGCTGCAAAAAGCTTGATTTTTAAAAACAGCAAGTAACACCATTTTTAAGCATGAAATTCCACCCCGAATCAAGTCCCCTCAATTATTTTCCAATTTGGGCTCCAAAAAAATTTGGCCCCCAAAGCACACTTTTTTCTGACCGCGGGGTCATGAGTTTTCCTCGTCTGGGTGCAAAAAGCTTGATTTTTAAAAACAGCAAGTAACACCATTTTTAAGCATGAAATTCTACCCCGAATCAAGTCCAGTCAAGGATTTTCCAATTTGGGCTCAAAAAAAATTTGGCCCCCAAAGCACACTTTTTTCTGACCGCAGGGTCATGAGTTTTCCTCCTCTGGCTGCAAAAAGCTTGATTTTTAAAAACAGCAAGTAACACCATTTTTAAGCATGAAATTCCACCCAGAATCAAGTCCAGTCAAGGATTTTCCAATTTGGGCTCAAAAAAAATTTGGCCCCCAAAGCACACTTTTTTCTGACCGCGGGGTCATGAGTTTTCCTCCTCTGGCTGCAAAAAGCTTGATTTTTAAAAACAGCAAGTAACACCATTTTTAAGCATGAAAATACACCCCGAATCAAGTCCCCTCAATTATTTTCCAATTTGGGCTCAAAAAAAATTTGGCCCCCAAAGCACACTTTTTTCTGACTGCGGGGTCATGAGTTTTCCTCCTCTGGCTGCAAAAAGCTTGATTTTTAAAAACAGCAAGTAATACCATTTTTAAGTATGAAATTCTACCCCGAATCAAGTCCAGTCAAGGATTTTCCAATTAGGGCTCAAAAAAAATTTGGCGCCCAAAGCACACTTTTTTCTGACCGCGGGGTCAGGAGTTTTCCTCCTCTGGGTGCAAAAAGCTTGATTTTTAAAAACAGCAAGTAACAACATTTTGAAGTATGAAATTCTACCCCGAATCAAGTCCAGTCAAGGATTTTCCAATTAGGGCTCAAAAAAAATTTGGCGCCCAAAGCACACTTTTTTCTGACCGCGGGGTC
>NW_028113570.1:0-90401 GCF_964273705.1 Natrix helvetica
TGGAATACTCAAGAAAAATGCAACCCCCCCACGTACATCTACACCAACACCAGTAGATTTGGATGTCTTAGAGCAGAGGATGTTTGAGAAAGAGACAGAAGAGCAAAGAATGCAGACACAAAAAGAGAAGGAGGGGCAGGGTGCTGTAGGTGGAGTCGACACCTCTGGATCTCTGTTGTGTTCCTTCTTGGAAGAAGGACCTTCTAAGTCTCTCACTGAAATGCCGATATTTAAACCTGTCGAACAACGTATTACCAGATCCACGACTAGACAAATGTTAGAATCTCACAAGCGCGTCGACCCTCAAACACAATGTGCTAAGAAAGAAGCTAAGAAGCAAACCGGAGCCATGGGAGGAGCAGGGCCGAAGATTGGTCTTGTGGAGAGAGATCTTCAGCAAATGCTTTCAGCGCTCCAGACCAGATCTAAAGATGCTTAAGCTATTATCTTGGAACGTGAATGGAATGAACTCCCCACAAAAAAGGAAAAAAATATTTTATTATTTGAAGCAATTTAATAATGATGTTGTTTGCCTTCAAGAGACTCATATTAGGTTGCAAGACCAGAAGTACTTAGTGAATTCAAAACTGGGAACATTTTATGCTGCCTCTGATTTGGTAAAGAAAAATGGTGTGGTGATATATATAAATAAAAGATTTTCAACTAAAGTTATAGAGGCAGATGACGCTGGTAGATATATAGCAATTCAATTTGATACAGACTTCGGTTCCATTTTGGTGCTAGGAATATATGCTCCTAACCAATGCCAAGAAAGTTTTTATAAGATGCTCCATTTAAAAATTTTAGACTGGAACTTTAAAAGTATTCTAATAATGGGAGATTGAAATGGAGTGATTTCTCCAAAGATAGACAAGAGTACAAAGACGAAATTCACTACCAAATTACCAAAGGCTTTTTTTGATTTACAAGACGATTTGAAATTAAAAGATGTTTGGAGGACGCAACATCTAAATGAGATGGATTTTTCTTTCTATTCAGATAGACATAAATCCTTTTCAAGGATTGATTTCTTTTTGTTAACACCGGATCTACTTCCTAAAGCCAAGAAATCCAAGATTTTCGCCAGGACACTTAGCGATCATAGTCCGGTGTGGTTACAAATTGAATTAGGGATGAGGCCAAGAAGGTCTTGGAGAGTAAATGAAAATTTATTTAGATATGAAAAAAAGTGTTTGTTGGGAGGAGAGGGGTTATGAGTAATCTATTTTAAGATGGGGGAGGGGAGGGGGTAAAGTGTTTGGTATAATATTTGAATGTGAATTTTTGCGGGGGGGTTGGGGGGGTATAGCATTTGTATGAGATTTATATTGTGTGGAGGGGGGGTGAAAAGGGGGAAAATTTGTTTGTACAAAACTCTTTTAATAAAAAAAAAATGAAACCAGCGAGATCTACTTGTTGGACAACTTTTAGCAGGGGATTTGGTTATTAGATGTTTCTTCAACACCTCACCAAGATTAAGGAATGCTTTGGAGACTGACAGGCAGTCGGTAGTAGAGGACTGTATTGTTTTGGCTCAGTTAATGTCATTCTCTGGGTGAAGACTGTCTACCACGGCCCCTGCATCAACTTCAGCCCAGATCCACCTCCTATCTCGGGTCACCTCCAAGTTTCTAGGGAGCCATCTCTCGGCCACACCATATGGTCTTACATCTGAGTGACCCCACAATGTCACCCTCACAGGCTGATGGTCACTTTCCTCACCTAAATGTGCGGTGACCTCTGAGAAGAGATCAACCTTATCTCTTGGTACACAAAAGAGATACCGGGGGTTACTAGAGTGAGCTGAGTGGTGTATGTAAGGATATATGTCATTATTATCCTTACCTCCTAAAAGTTGAAGATTACCTTTAAAAATTAGAGAGACTAAAAGCCGATCGGCAGCATTGACCTTGTTATCCCTAGAAAACCATTGAGGATGATTATAAAGGATTCCTTTAGGAATCCTTTCATTTGAACAAACTTATGCAAAGATGGGCCTAATTTAGCATTAAACTCTCCAAGCAATATAATTATGGGTTGAAGGTTCAGTATGGCTATATCAGTGGTGGGTTTCAAATTTTTTTGGAACCTACTCTGTGGGTGTGGCCTCCTTTGTGGGAGTGGCTTGCCGGCCATGTGACCTGGTGGGAGTGGCTTGGCAGTCATGTGACCAGGTGGGCATGGCTAACTTGGAAAATGTGGTGAAACTCACTTAACGATGCTCTTGCTTAGCAACCAAAATTTTGGGCTCAATTGTGGTCATAAGTTCTTTTTCTTTCTTTCTTTCATCTCTCTCTCCCACTTTCTTTTTTTCTTTTTCTTTTTCTCTCTCTCTCTGGCTCTTTCTCTCTCTCTCCCTCTCTCCCTCTCTGTCTCCCTCTGTCATTTTCTCTGGGTGTCTATCTGTCTGTCTCTCTCTCTGTATCTCTGTTTCTCTCTCCTCCTTCCCCCATCTCTGTCACTCTGTGTGTGTGTGTCTGTCTGTCTCTCACTCACTCTCTGTGTGTGTGTGTGTGTCTGTCTGTCTCTGTCTCTCCCTCTGTCTCTCTCCCCTCCCTTCCTCTCTCTCTGTCACTCTGTGTATGTGGGTGTGTCTGTCTCTCACTCATTCACTTAATCACTCACTCTGTGTGTGTCTCTCTATCTTTCTCTCCCTCCCTCCCCCTCTCTGTCTCTGTGTGTGTGTGTGTGTGTGTGTGTGTGTCTGTCAGTCTCTCTGATTCCCTCCCTCACTCCCTCTCTCTGTCTGTCTGTCTGTCTCACTCACACACACACACTGTGGTCACCTTGTTGAGTGTTCCAATCACATTTGAAACACTCAACAACTGGCTTGCATTTATGGTATTTTGCAGCATTCTGCAGTCATAGGACCAAAATATATGCTTTTAACCATATATTTTGGTCCTATGACTGCAGAATGCTGCAAAATACCATAAATGCAGGCCAGTTGTTGAGTGTTTCAAATGTGATTGGAACACTCAACAAGGTGACCACAGTGTGTGTGTGTGTGTGAGTGAGACAGACAGACAGAGAGAGAGAGGAACAGAGAGGGAGTGAGAGAGGGAATCAGAGAGAGACTGACAGAGTCTGACAGAATCAGAGAGGTACTTTTAACTACCTGGCAGCGGCGTTTTTCCTTGGGGGGCTCCTCAGAACATCCTAAGACTTCGGAGGGAAGCCTCCAGCCCGGAGCAGGAGCAAAGCCCCTTTTCCAACTGGCCTTTCCTCGCTTGGAGGGCTTTGGAGGGAAGCTTCTGCATAAGCCCGGCCGAATGACAACAAGTTCCCACCGTTACGAAGCCTCGGAGGCTGTAATTTTCTGAGCTGTGCGCGCCTGCCTGTTTTCCACGGCGTGGAGCAGCAGCGAGGTTTGTGTGGCCGGCAATCACTCCAAATGCCATCCGGGAAGACGAGGAACGTGAGGGGGGACCGTTGACGGCCTCCGCAATCATCGCTCGCCTCGCAGAGCCTCGCTGCTGCTCCACGCCGTGGAAAACAGACGTGCGCGCACAGCTCAGAAAATTACAGCCTCCGAGACTTCGTAACGGCGGGAACTTGTTGTCACTCGGCCGGGCTTATGCAGAAGCTTCCCTCCGAAGCGTTCTGAGCCTCGGAGGCTGTAATTTTCTGAGCTGTGCGCGCGCGCCTGTTTTCCACGGCGTGGAGCAGCAGCGAGGTTTGTGTGGCCGGCAATCACTCCAAATGCCATCCGGGAAGACGGGGAACGTGAGGGGGGACCGTTGACGGCCTCCGCAATCATCGCTCGCCTCGCAGAGCCTCGCTGCTGCTCCACGCCGTGGAAAACAGGCGCGCGCGCACAGCTCAGAAAATTACAGCCTCCGAGACTTCGTAACGGCGGGAACTTGTTGTCACTCGGCCGGGCTTATGCAGAAGCTTCCCTCCGAAGCGTTCTGAGCCTCGGAGGCTGTAATTTTCTGAGCTGTGCGCGCGCACCTGTTTTCCACGGCGTGGAGCAGCAGCGAGGCTCTGCGAGGCGAGCGATGATTGCGGAGGCCGTCAACGGTCCCCCCTCGCGTTCCTCGTCTTCCCGGATGGCATCCTGAGTCATTGCCGGCCTCGCAGAGCCTCGCTGCTGCTCCACGCCGTGGAAAACAGGCGCGCGCGCACAGCTCAGAAAATTACAGCCTCCGAGACTTCGTAATGGCGGGAACTTGTTGTCACTCGGCCGGGCTTATGCAGAAGCTTCCCTCCGAAGCGTTCTGAGCCTCGGAGGCTGTAATTTTCTGAGCTGTGCACGCGCGCCTGTTTTCCACGGCGTGGAGCAGCAGCGAGGCTCTGCGAGGCGAGCGATGATTGCGGAGGCCGTCAACGGTCCCCCCTCGCGTTCCTCGTCTTCCCGGATGGCATCCTGAGTCATTGCCGGCCTCGCAGAGCCTCGCTGCTGCTCCACGCCGTGGAAAACAGGCGCGCGCGCACAGCTCAGAAAATTACAGCCTCCGAGACTTCGTAACGGTGGGAACTTGTTGTCACTCGGCCGGGCTTATGCAGAAGCTTCCCTCCGAAGCGTTCTGAGCCTCGGAGGCTGTAATTTTCTGAGCTGTGCGCGCGCGCCTGTTTTCCACGGCGTGGAGCAGCAGCGAGGCTCTGCGAGGCGAGCGATGATTGCGGAGGCCGTCAACGGTCTCCCCTCGCGTTCCTCGTCTTCCCGGATGGCATCCTGAGTCATTGCCGGCCTCGCAGAGCCTCGCTGCTGCTCCACTCCGTGGAAAACAGGCGCGCGCGCACAGCTCAGAAAATTACAGCCTCCGAGACTTCGTAACGGCGGGAACTTGTTGTCACTCACCCAGGCTTCTGCAGAAGCTTCCCTCCAAAGCCCTCCAAGCGAGGAAAGGCCAGTTGGGAAACGGGCCAGAAGACAAGGAACAGCAGTGGCGGCGGGGAGTCAGCCCCGATGCAAAAAAAACGCCAAGGGGGCGGGGCCGGAAATTACTTCCGGGTTCATTCTTCAACCGGTTCGCACGATCCGGTGCGATCCGGTAGAAACCCACCACTGGGCTATATCATCTAATATGACTTCTAAACCTGTCCAATAGTCAGAGTTACAATACAGGAATATATACCAATATTAATTCAAACTCCTCATCTCTAAATTTCACAACTAGAAAATACAAAAACTTGGAAAGCCTGTCAGTTGTATTCATTCGTCCTTTTTGGTTAGTCAGGTTTCCTGGATGGCTATTAAGTCAAATTTAGCTAAGAAACTCATTAGTTCACTGCCACCCATTTCTTTCCAGCCATCTACGTTCCAAGTCATAATTTGTATAGGACTCCCATGAACAAGATATTCTGACTGGGTTGGTTGACTGGGGAATAAGGGGACCGACTGTCAACTTGTTTTGGGAGCTGGATCGATAGTGACTATGCTTCCTGTATAAACCCAAATCTTATAAAGCCCAATATTCCTCCTCATCAGTTGTAGTTGCTGTTGTTTCTCTTCTGTATCTGGATTGTTCGTCTTCCCCTGATTTTGTTCTAAGATTGGCCTTTCTGCTGATGAACGAAAGCTCTGACCCTCCTTCTCCTTATCTAATGGTTCTCCTGGTTGCTTAATTTGGACTCGTACTCTTATATTCTGCTGGGTATCCTTTTCCTTTCCTTTCTGCTTTGGGCTGACATACTTTCTCTTTTCATTTCTTGGGGATTTGATGCCTTCAGAAACCGAGCTCCGTGGCAATTCCTCAGAGGAGCAGCACGAAGGAAGCAGGCTGTTCAGGTTTTCTCTTGCAATAGTTACCACTTTCAGCATTGAACAAATTGTTCTGATTTTCTTTAGGATCAGCTGTTGGTCTCCTGGGCAAAGGGTGGCCAACTGATGGGTTAATTCTTCCTCACCATCCATAAACTGTCCATTAAGTGGATCTGGGTTCTCTTTTTTATTATCATCTTGTTCTATCCTGGTTAATAGAGGGGTTCTTTGCTTAGTCATTAATATTTTGGAATTTTCAGAGTTGAAGTCAGCCTCCCTCGCTGTCTTGGCTCCCTGCCTAGACTTCAGCAGAGGCTGAATTTTGGTGGTATAAAATATCCATATTAACGGAATAGAATATTTCTTTAAAACAGTTTCAAGATGAAATAACATCTGCCCAAAAGTTAACAATATTCTTTTACAACCATATCTGCTGGGGAGCCAAGAAATCTTCGTTAATTTGTTAGAATATGCTCTGCAGTGTAAAAGTTGGGAAAGAGAGTTCAGTGTTACGCCTCTGTTATGCCACCTGCCATGTCCAAAGAAGGCTCAGCCACTTGGAGCAGAATCCTATCCTGTCTCTGTAGAATGAACCTCTCCTCTGTGTCTTCTCCATCCTGGAGTCCCTGGTCCACGTGAGCTATCTGGGGATTAAGGTGCTTTTTCAGGCATGGGCTTCACTATTTACTTAATTTAAAGATGTAGTTTCCCATTAGAGACTTTAGTTCTTCAATCTTCTTGTTTGCTTCCAAAGGCTGGTCAAATATGAACTGTTTGTGCTGTCAGGAGGCAAATCTTGGTAACCAAATCCAAATCTCCTTTAAGATTGCTCTTAGTATTATCCTTGTTCTCTCCTCTGTCTCCTAATGGAGCCTCAGTTTCCAGAGAAAGGCAGTCATCCTCCTCCCACTCCAGCAAGGAGCAGGGCTTATTTACGGAGGTTATGAGGGGGAAAGAGCAAAAAAGGAAGAAGACTTACTTGCCACCTCCATTATCTGGAATATGTATGGTTGGTTGTTTGGGAGTCATTGCTGCCATGTTGCATTTAGGGTTTCCTCACAACTGTATTCCCAACTTATGCCTCCTTTTAAATGTTCTTTTCAAGGCCCCTTTTGCTTTTGCTCTTAGCTTTTGTTTCTGCATCCTTAGGTGGTTTAAGAGATCTTAAAACAGACTCCCATTGGACGCTGATAAGTTCCAGAACTCGCGATCTAAAATCTGAATCTTATGTTTAAAAACCTAAAATTGCTACTTCTAATAAAAGAAAACTAACTTGAGTAGTTTATAAATAACATTAGATAAAAAATAAAGTATTTTGCAAAGTACCTATACAAGGAGGATAAGGAGCTCACGAAACCCCCTAAATAGGTATTGCATACCTCAGTCCGTCCTGTTACCTTCCGGGTTATTTCAGGAAGTTTCTCCTCTGGTACCACTGGGGGAAAAAATAGACTTCTTTAAAAAGTCAAATTTATTGGCCACAATTAAAGGCATCAATTTTTATAACAAAAGCTGTATCTGGGTTCTTTATTCTCAAATTTTGGGTGTCAACTGATATTTCTGGCATCTAAACTCTTCACACTTGCCTGGAAATTCACATAATTGAATAAAAGGAGGTTTCTTTTGATATTCCTCTGTGTCTCTGTCCTAAAACCAGCATTTAATAGAAAAAAAATCTAGCGGCAGTCTCTGCTGGCATAATGTCTTTTCCCTTTTCAACCCCACTTTTTAGAGCCTGAGATTGAACAGCCTGCTGACTGTTTTATGACATTTTAGTCTTCTCAATAAAGTTATTTACACCTGAAATAATTCTTGTTTTCCATTACAGCCGTTTTCTCTCAGAACAGAATTAGAGTGGGAGAAACTCTTATTCATGGCAAGTTCATTTGCAATATTAAGATGCACTGAGGTTCAACCAGCTCCAACATGGAGACTGGACTAATTATGAAATGAAATATCAATTTTAAAAAAATTGAACAATGCTTAAACAATATAAACCATTCTGGTATGTAAGCATCTAAATAACATACACTCACAATGGCTAGGCAGTCAAGATGTAGTACAAAGTAAGTAAAAAGTTGGGGATTGCATACATATTTACCATATATCTAAAATACTACCATATTGTGGTCTATTGCTATTGAAATAAACGATAAAATCCACCCAAATTACATACATTTGTGTCTCTGGTCTGGATTTTGCAAAGTAGCATTCGAAGAGGCCTCATTAATCCTCTTCTCAACTGTTTTATTGCCCACGGTTGAGTAATGACTATTCTACTGTTCTAGCTGCTAAAGTCAAGGATTGTAATGTCTCTTCTTTTTAATTTTATCCTACCTCTATTTGAGGACCTGATTTTCATTCGTCTGAAGAAATTTCCTGCCATCGTCAAAGAGGAAGGCTCTTTCAGTGGGTGCCTTCAGTACTCAGGATGAGCCCCCTTGGATGACCCAGGACAGCCCAGGAGACGTTCTATGACACGGGCTATGATGTCACAATCTTTGATCCAGCTGTGGAGAGATGCCAGGGGTGTCCCTTTGGCAGCTTGGATCTTTCAGTAGGAAGGGGTTGCAAGCCAAAATAGAGACTCTGGGAGGTCTCAGGCAAAGTCTGTGGAATAAAAAAAGAAAATGGGGATGTGTGAAAGACATAGGGAAGCCACCACCACCACCACAAAAAAAAAAAACACCCAGGACAACTGATCACACAGAATGTGCTCAAAGTGCTGAATGACTTGGGGAAAGAGGGAGGGGGCGTGTTGGTAGGAGAGAAGGGGGAACCATGAAGACTGAAGTAGTTTCTTGCAGGCACTAGAGATGACCTTTGACTATCTCTCTCCAAGGTTAATGGGATCAAGTGGATCACTCAGCTCCCTCTCAATCCACCACCTCCCCTCCCTCTCTTCTCTAGCCTGGATCCACTCGCCCGCTCCTTTCATAAAAATGACATGCTTCACTTAATTTCCTTTGAGATTTTTCTTGTGAGGTGGGACGTTGGAGGTAGACGGGGCAGCTGAGAAGGAGAGATGCTGTCCAATACAGAATGTATGGAAATATCGGATTCCAAAGTCTTTTTGGTCCAGAGGCAGAAAACCTCTTTCCCCAAAAGTGCCCGACTGATTGGGAGAAGGAAGGAAGGTGGAAAGAAGGCCATTGGGGGGGGGGGGGGTGTATTCCTGGGGGGGGTGTCTTTTGCCCCTGAAAAGCTCCCCATTCACCCCAATAGACCCCAACACCCTCTGTGGCCCTTTGGGACTTTGTCCCCCCCCAGAACACAGATGGGAAGATGTTAAGAGTTGAAATTCCTCTGTCCCCCATTCCTACATTTCCTCTGTCTGGAGGCTGCTGCTGCTTCATATCCAGGCCTGGCCTCAGAAGGATAAGGGAGCCCTTTAAATGCCAAGGAGAGAATTCTGCCCCAAGTGGGAATTCCTTCCATGAAGGAAAGAAAAGGCATTGACTCCTCCCCACTCAGAGAGGGTCTCCCTGAGGGGGGCTGCACCTCCCGTTGTGGAGGATCATTGTGCGTAACTTTAGCATTAGATACTTTAACAAATGAGAAGAAGAAAGCTGGATAGATATGTTGTTTTTTTAAGTTTGAGCAGCAAATGCAATAGCCAAAAGCATTTTATTTATTTCTATATTTTTTCTTTAATTTCCTGCAGAAACTCAAGTCAAATAACATATAAAGCGTAACTATTAAAACTAAATCAGAGGCCTTGAAAGTTGCCTTAGATTGGCACCCTGGTTTGACATTTTATTAATCTTTGATTAGATTGCGTGTATATATTTATGGTTTTGATGATGCTGTGAATCACACATAAAGTGAGAAAATAAATGAGCTCCTTAGAGCCAGAGCTTTGACAAAGGCAGGAGGCTTAAAAGGTTTTATTTTCCCCACCCAGGTCCGTTACAGGCAGTCTTCAACTTACAGCTGTATGGCTAATAATGCTTCAAAGTTACAACAGCCTCAGATAAAGTGGCTTACAACCTGTACTCGCACTTACAACCATCGCAACATCCCTGTGGTCACCTGATCACAATTTCTGACTTTTTTTTGTGTCAATTTCAGGCATTGGGGAAGCCGCAGTTGCTTAATCAAAGACTGATTTGCTTAATAACTGTATGACTTGCTTAATGACAGTGGTGATTCACTTAACAACCTTGGAGGTGTTGACCCTTTGAGATCTGTATGCAATGAAATTTCATTTTAATGTATGATGATTAGTTTACATTTAAAGTGACAAAAAAGTTTATTCTATTCTATTTTCTATTCTATTCCTTCATTATTCTATTCTATTCTTTGAAAACCTCAAGATGGATGCCTGGAGACGTAGCCATGGCAACAGGGTTTATTTTGTATTAACTGGGAGTTTTTGCTGTTTCTTCGGTCTGATCCACCTGGACAGGGGGATTCTGGGCAGGCAGAGAGTCGTTGGAATGTACCAACTCCAGAAATCCTTGGGGGTCGTTCTTGACCTTCCTGATGGGGGATGAGGGAGAAACCCAGAAAATGGGGGGAGGGGTCTGAGTCCTCCATTGAGGGGAGGAGCATCCGCTTTGGCACAAATGGATCCCTTTGCTCCTCTCTCATCCATCCATCTTTCCTGTGCAGAATGTGGGCCTCCTGCCCCCTCCAAGCCCCCATCACAGCCAACGCAGGGATCTCTTTTCTTTGGGGCTCCTTTTCCATGGGATCCCATGGTGGCCAGGAAGGATCTGGGCTCCTTGTGATCCCCAGGAAGGGATCCCAGAGAAAAGGGGGCAGGAAGGACCTCAGAGCGTCTCCAGGGAGATCATGAAGGAGGAGACCAAGAGAGACTCGGCTTCTCTCCTTCTGCAGCTTCTGGGAAACAGGGAATGTCTGAATGTCGCCTTTGAGTCATAAGACGGTTTATCCGATTTCACCGTCTCTGTGCCTCACTTTCCCCACTGCTCTTACGAGGTCAGGGAAGGGCTGGTTAAGACTCCTCAGTACACTGTCAGATGTTTCTATTTTATCTAAAATTCTAGTTTTTAACTCACTGGGGTTTTTAAAGAAAAGACTGGCCAGCCACTTGTCTGAAATGGTATAGGGTCTCCTGCTTGAGCAAGGGGTTGGACTAGAAGACCTCCAGGGTCCCTTGCAACTCTATTCTGATTCAAAATAGACTCAAAAGATCCTCCCTCTGCAGAGAGCTTTGTATATATCATCTAAACCTATGGAATATCAAGGACATTTTAGGTTCCTTGAAAATTAAATGGATTAAATGGATTACATGAAATTAAATTCCTAAATAAAAATCCAGAGGCTTTAGGTTTTCTATTTCACTTTTACTATTAGATTTCCCATTGTGTCCAGGTCCAGTCTTAGTAAAATCATTCAACATTTGTGGAGGAAGTTGCAGCCCAGCAACCCTTCCCTGGAGGCCCAAATGGAGAAGACCTTCCCCACATGACCTGCGTTGGGCAACCAAAGGGCCGAAAAGCCCACGATACACTTATTGCCTGGTTCAAAATTCAGATCAATCCCCCCATCTCAATTCTATTCACAGGCAGTCTTTGACTTATCACCACAGAGGGGACTGAAATTTCTGCCATCAGTTGTTACAATCATCAAGTTGAAGCAGACCCAATTTATGACCATTTTCGTGGGGGTCATTATGCAAGTCATGCTCTCATTCTGATCCAGTTCAGGCAGGAACAGGGAACCCTTGAAACTCCCTCCTGCTTCACCAAAATCTCCCTCCGGCTTCTCTGGGGAACCAGGGAGACATTCGCAAGGGGGGGGGCTTGAGGGGGGCTTTCAACCCGGGGATCCCACTGCCTGCCAAAGACATCAACCAACCACAGCAGTTTTAGTAGGAATTAATGATATTCTGGGGAGTCCCACAAACTGATTTCTCCTTTTAGAAGGACACAGTAGAAGAAGTCCTTGATTTTCAACCACAATTGGGTCAGAGAAATTAGTCGTAAAGTGAGACCTCACCTGACCATCACTTGCAACCTTCCCCATTGGTTTCCCCATTGACTTTGCCTGTTGGAAGCCCCTGAGAAGATTGCAAATGGTCACCACGTAACCTTGGGACCCTGCAACTATTGTCAAGGTGAGCCAGTTGCCAAGTGCCTGGATTGCAATCTCATGACTGCAGGGACACTGTAAGGATCTGCTTCTAAGTTGTGTTTCTCAGCCTTGTCGTAACTTTCTAAATGAATGGTCATAAATCAAAGGGCCAATGGTGGAGGAGAAGACATTCTGGACAAGGGAGGATGGGCTTGGATCTCTGCTGTTGTTAATCTGCATTTCAAATTGCTCACTTTGTCTTCAAAATCTTTGCAGAGCTCCTCCTTTTCTGCAATTAGTTGGATCTTGTTCACCATAAGCTCCTTGCTCTGCAACTGGAGCTCCTCTTTTTCTGAAACAGCCTTGAAATTCCCTTGGTCTTCCTGTAAATTATGAAGAACGGAGAGAAATTGGCCTCCTTTTTTTTTCTACTTAAAACATGAAACTTTTTCTTAAATTAAAAAAAATAAACATAACTGTGTGTTTTGTGTGTTTCTCTCTGTGTGCATAGCAATTCAGTTTTTTTCCATTTCTGCTATAACTGTCAGCACTTTCTCCTTACAGGAAACAATCCTTCAGCCATTTATTCGGTATATGAGAAACAGTAAAAGTGAACAATCAGTCAATTTTCATGGACGAGCTATACCTGAATACTTATACAGCACATTATTCTACTTTTTAATCATCATATTTTCCCCCTGAAAGATTTCAGATTGCAGGATCCGATCTGGGTCAGTCACAGGGACCAGAGGTTGAGTCTTCTGAGCCTTCGGACTCGTTCTGGGACCCATCCTGAGGGAACTTCTCTCTGCCAGAATGTGTGCTCTGAGCTCTTCTGTAGATAGCATTTATGTGGTGCCTAGTTGTGTGTGGCTTTTTATTTGTTGATTGGGGTATTGATGGCCAACTATTAAGTCGTTGGCTTTTGTTTCCTCCCAGTTCCTAAGTACCTGGTAAACTGGTGGTAAATCAGCACTCCTGTTGACTGACAAGGGACCCGTTTCCCAGGCTTCAATAATTTCCCTGGCTATTTTTGTACCTACTCCACCAACAATCTTAGTAGCTGCAAAATTGAATGTATGTCCTTGTTTGTTGCAATTTGAGGCTACCGATGAGTTCAGGTCTCCTCATCTGACCACACACTTGTCTTTCTGCAATCTGGTGGTCCTCCATGTCTGTCCTACATGGAGCAATCCATGAAGGGGATCCAGTAGATTAATTAGAAGTATCTCACACCTCCAAGCAAACTTTGCAATACATAATTTCTCCTCACATGGCAGCCTGTAGATGGTCTGTGATGTCCAGTCGCAGATCTTGGAAGCTGTGTTCTGTTGCTTCTGAAAAGGTTTTGATATAAGGCGCGGTGTGCTATATAGTTAGTTGGTCTTGAACTTTCTTTTTTCCTTTTTCTCCCTGGTGTATTATATCTTGTAACAAATGCTTGTGGGCACCCAATCTGCCTGAATTTTCTCATTTGCACATAGCTACTTGAGCTTGCTGGGTACTACAGTGGGTTCTCACCCTGCCATATAATGTTCTGACAAAACTCTTTTTGTGTGACAATGGGTGGTTTCTGTTGAAACTAAGAATGCCTAGAGTGTGGTGGGCTTGTGATGAACCATGGTTTCTAGGATTCCATCCTCCTGCCCGTGGAGAAGGACATCTAAAAGTGGCAGTTGTCTGGCTGTTTCTTCCTCTGTTGCAAATTGTCTGTGTGGGAAGATGGAGTTTAGTGGGGTCTGGAAGCCTTTCAGTGCATTTCTTTTGATGACGACACACAGGTCATCCATGTAGAGGCACCAAAATGTAGGTGTGGTTTTGAAATACACAGTGTTCTAGTTCAGATCCTGGAGGGCCAGAGATAGGGGTTGTTCCTCTATCCTGGTCCTATTAGATCTCTCGGCGGCGTTCGATACCATCGACCATGGTATCCTGTTGCACCGGCTAGAGGGGCTGGGAGTCAGAGGCACCGTTTTACGGTGGTTTGGCTCCTACCTCTCTGGTCGGACGCAACGTGTGTTGACAGGGGAGCAGAGTTCGACCCGGAGGCCACTCACATGTGGAGTGCCACAGGGATCGGTGCTCTCGCCTCTCCTGTTCAACACATATATGAAACCGCTGGGCGAGATCATCCGTGGTTTTGGAGTGGGATATCATCTGTATGCTGATGATACTCAGCTATACATTTCCACTCCGAACCACCCCAATGAGGCCGTCGAAATGATGTCCCGGTGTCTGGAGGCCGTACGGGTCTGGATGGATGGCAACCGACTAAAACTCAACCCTTCCAAGACGGAGTGGCTGTGGCTTCCGGCCTCCCGGTTCAACCAGGTGCTTCCATCTCTGGCCATCGGGGGCGTCCAACTAGCCCCCATGGAACAGGTGCGCAATTTGGGCGTCCTCCTGGATACCCGGCTGTCCATGGATAACCATGTAACAGCCGTGGCAAGGGGGGCGTTCCATCAGGTCCGCCTGATGCGCCAATTGCGCCCCTTATTGGACCGGGATGCCCTACGCACAGTCACTCATGCGCTAGTGACGTCTCGCCTGGATTACTGCAATGCTCTCTACATGGGGCTTCCCTTGAGATGCACTCGGAGACTACAGTTGGTCCAGAACGCGGCCGCGCGGGTGATTATGGGGAGGACTAGATACTCCCCTGTAACACCTCTCCTGCGCGAGCTGCACTGGCTGCCTGTGGTCTACCGAGTGCGTTTCAAGGTTTTGATTATGATCTTTAAAGCGCTCCATGGCACAGGGCCTAGTTATATGCAGGATCGCATCCTGCCCCACACATCCCTACGACCAATTCGCTCACACAGAGAGGGACTTCTCCGGGTGCCGTCCGCCAAACAGTGCCGGGGGGCGACACCCAGGAGCAGAGCCTTCTCTGTGATGGGCCCAGCCCTATGGAATGACCTCCCCCGTGACATCAGGATTACTTCCGATCTCCGCTCCTTCCGTGTACAGCTGAAGACCCACCTCTTTCAATTATCCGGCCTGGCTCAATCGCAATCGTAATTTTTCCATTCCTCCAAACTGTTTTTTAAATTGTTCTTAAATATTAATTTTATTGGGTTTTTACAATTGGGGTATTTTAAAGCAGATTTTTAACTGTCTATAGATGTAATTTGTTTCCTCCTCCGTGTATGTATGTGTGTTGTGTATGTATGTACGTTGGGTGTTGTTATATATTTTTTATGTTATATGCTCCATTGTACGCCGCCCCGAGTCCTACTTGGAAAGGGAGCGGCTAATAAATCCAAATTTATTATTATTATTATTATTATTACACAAGACAGTTTCTGCAATGACTCCTGATATTGGGGGTCCCAAGGCACCCCCTTTTTTTTGCTCCTACATTTCCCTTTTGAAAGTGAAGAAGAGATGTTGGCAACACTGGAGCAGCTTCCTGATTTGTATTGTTCTGATCTGTGTTGTCATCTTCTCCTTTTCCATCTGTTCCTTCGCATGGTGGATGTGGAGGGAGGGATGGAAGTGGAGATACTACCTTCAAGGATGACCATGATCTCACCAGGAGCCACATTGAAGCCTGGTAGTTTTCTCACAACTGGTGTGGATAATGTGACCCTCTCCTTCCTTCTTCCTGTGTTCATTCCATGGGGTGAGAGGCAGACCTGATTTCGTTTTTTCTAACCTCTCTCTTCCCCCCCCCTCTCTCTCGTTTTTTTAACTCTGCAAAATTCTGCTAACTAGTTTTTCAATGAAGTTGATTTTGTTCTTGGAGACAGGCCATACTATAGCATCAGCCCTTTTGTGTGGTGCCCTTGAGCATTAGCTTTCAAAATAAAGTACATTTTGGTTCCAACTCAGGAGGGAGCTATTCCTGTGATATGCTCTGGCATTAACTGGTCCCTGCAGTTTTGTCTTTTATCACTATGCCAACAAATCTCAGATTTATTTGTTTCTTCAGCCACAGGTGCCGTGTATTCCCTCTGGGCTCAGTTTCAAGCATGGAGACCCCAAATCTCTCAATTCTAGATGATGGCTTTAATTCGATATCTGCCCCTGTTATTATGAATCACATGGGGATTATTTCCCTTTCATTTCCCCCCAGAGAATTTCCCAACAATTTTTGAGTCCAAGAACTGGTTGCATTATCCAGGGATCCCTCCTGAGAGGGAGAATTAGGATTAAAGTTTCAGCTCTGCTCTTTGGCCGAATCCTCCAGGGGAGACTTTGGGCAGAGAAATATGGAGTTTGGGGACAGGCAGGGTCTGTGCTCTTGAATGGCCGTCTCTCTCCTTTCTAGATTAAGCTGAGTGTTTCTCTGTGTTTCAATCAGGAAATACACTGGCTCATATTCCACCTTGTGAGAGTCCTTTGAATTCTTCTAATTCTTATTTAGAAACAGAAAAGGGATTCATTGATTCACCACATGAATGATGGACCTCCTGCTTCTGCTTCTGATGCTGCTGGTGTCCCATCCAGTCTCTGGGAAGCTGAGAATGAAATGCCCGCAGAGTTTGGAGCACCAGGATGGAAAACGACCACAGAGCTTTTACAGCCCAGGAGACCATCTCATCGGTATAGTCACCACCGGATATGAAATATTGCATACAAAGTTGCTTTTCAACTTGGCTCCTTCTCTTCAGTTTGTTTTTCGTGATCTGTAAGTCGCTCAGGGTGATGGAGTTGCACTCCCTCCATTCTAACACTCTCCTTCTTTTCTGTTTTTATTTTTCATTTATTCCTATATTGGGGGTTATGTCTAATTTCCTCAATGATTTTGATTTCCATGGCTTCTCTCTCTTGTCTGATTTTGTGAAAGAAACTCAAATTGAAAAATAGGCCTGAAAAAAAAGCTAAAAGGGCTGCAAATTATTTTCCTCTCTCAGTTCAATCCTTAATTTATCACTTGAATAATGAATTTTATTTAAAGTAGTGGTGGAACCAGTTGTGGTTGCTGTACCTCAGTCCATTTCCATATTTGTATAACTGATCATTGCTTTTGGATCAATGTTGGCTTAAGGATCAGTAGGCTTTTGGAGGCTTATATATTTTTAAAAAGTATTTGTTGCTGCCCATTATAATATATATATATTTTACAATAGGGATGCTTATGGTTTTCCAGATGCCTTAAGATTCACTTTCAACAGTCAAATAGTCAACAAGAATTCCCAGCTCCTGCACAATCTCACACTTGGCTACAATATCCATGCCAACTATTGGAGCACTTTCCACACTTCAGATGCCTTGCTGGACATTCTCTCCACTGGAGAAGCCAATGTCCCCAACTACGGCTGTGGAAGGAAGGAGAACCTTCTGGCTCTTCTTGATGCAGCTGCAAGGGCCATCTCCATCCAGATGTCAACATTAGGAGGCACCTACAAAGTTCCACAGGTTTGTGTGTGTTTTTCTCTCTCTGATAAAGTGAGGGGTGAATGACAATATTTTACCCCATTATGTTCATGTTGAGATTAATCATAGAAGGCCTGAAATGCAGGCAATACATTTCCTGGAGAAGACATTCTACCAACTATTTAACTGATCAAAAAATATCCCTGGTTGTTGGGGCCTCTATTGGCATCTTCATTTCCACATATAAATAATATCCAGTCGGATTGAAGTTGGCAATAGTAGCATTTTATCTATCTAAAAAGTGGAATAAAAAGGACTCTAGCAATTATAGGCCAAATAGACTAGCAGATATTGTGGCTGAAATGTATGCCTGGATCCTCTTAGTTAAACTTGAGAAAAATGCATTCCTTGCAGAAGAAACAGAAGGTTTTAGGTAGTGAACAGCTATATAGATTTTATAAGAAATATTGCATGTCAATAATCTAATATTGGTAACAAATTTGTCTTGAAATATCTAATCTATATCAGCGAAGTAAAACACGGCTTTGCTGGATTTCTAGATGTTAGTGCATTTGTCATAATTAACAGATAAATATTATATAGGAAATTGATTGCCCTCAAAACGGAGCTCCACCTGTTGGCCCTGATCCAGGCTCTTTCTCCAGGTCCTTGTTTGAGAGGGAGGTTGGGGCTCAATGGAGCAATGAGAAGAAGGATTGAAACTTACCAAGGAGGAAGGGAAGGATGCATATTTGAACCTTTGTTAATCAGTCTAGATATTGACAACTTACTTCAACGAATGAAGGATCCAAAAACACATCATAAATAAATGTTATTTCTTTCTTTGACAAAAATTACTAAATTAGTGGACCAGTGAAATGCAGTGCACATAGTTTCCAGTACTTGGATTTTAGAAAGGCTTTGACAAAATAAACCACCATCTACTTCTTAGTAAGCTAAAAATATGTGGGTTAGACAGCATCACCCCCAGTGTTAGGGTTCTAAATACCATGCAGAAATAAATCATTGTCCAAGGCAAAACATCCTTTAAGGTGCAATTTATTCCGCAGGCATGTTAGCACGGCTATGGAAATTTCAACTCTGAATTACATCCTGTAAGTTCACCTAGTTGAAAGTTCATGATCTCTCCCCACACCCACAAATCCATCACATGTTCCAATCATCCTCTTCCACGCTGGCATGTACACCCATCTTCTTCCGGCCAGGTGTCGAGGTGCTGAGACAAAAGATGACCTTGGCTTCTACAAAAAAATGTCAACAATCCATTCTACAATCCTACTCCTTTCTATTCCCCCCTCCCGACTACTACACTATTGAAACAGCATAGAAAATTATAAGAAAGTGTGGCAGGCCAAAGATCCTAAAAAGAACATAACTACAGGCCTGACAGGCGGCCTCTCCTCAAAAGAAAAACGTTTCCTGCAAAGAGAATAACATAAAAGTTAACATAACAAAATTAACCACCTTTTCTCCACCCAGGGGAACCCCTTGACTTCTCGGGAAACTTCCCATTGACTTGCTTTCCTAACTTCTCCACTTTTAGGTTCCCACTATTCACCCAATTAGCTTCAGACCAAGGGTAACCCTTCCAATGCACTAAGTACTGTAAGCAACCCCTATTCAGCCTGAAATCTACAATTTTTTCCACCTCAGATTGTGTTTCCCCTTCCATCCCTACAGGAGGAGATTGAGCTTGGGTGGATGCTCTTCTGTTAGACCCAATTACTGGTTTCAACAAGCTACAATGAAATTCTGGGTCAATTTCCCCTAGACTTCTGGGTAGACCAAGTTGAACTGTAACTGAGTTAACTATCTTCACTATTGGGAATGGACCTAGAAATTTTGGACCCAATTCCTTGCTAAGCATTTCTAATCTTATGTATTTGGTAGATACAAAAACATTGTCCCCCACATGGTAGGGGTAGGAGTGAGCGATGTTGATCATCTTGCTTCTGGTAGGCTTCTGCCGCAACTGCTAGAGCCTTCTTCGTATTTTCCCATCCTTTCTTTAGCATGTCCATCCATTCACTCAAAGACATGAAAGAAGGAGGTTCTCTAGGCAACTCAGGCATGGCAACAACTTCCATGCCACTGGTAATCTGGAAACCCGCTAATCCTCTGCTGCTGTGGACCACATCGTTGTACGCCACTTCGGCGAAGGGTAGCAAGTCCGACCAGTTGTCGTGCTGATAGTCCACAAAACACCTGATGTATTGTTCCACCACCGCATTGGCTCCCTCTGCTGCGCCGTTCATGCTGGGATGAACCTCTGAGCTCAGTTCATGTGTGGACCCAATAGATCTCAGGACCTCTCTCCAGAACTTGGCTGTGAACTGGACTCCGCGGTCTGAAATGATCCTCTTGGGTACTCCATGCAGGTGATAAATGTGTTTCACAAACATTTTCGCTAATTCATTTGCGGATGGCAATCCTGAGCAAGCAATGAAGTGTGCCTGCTTAGAAAACAAATCAATAACAGTCCAAATTACTTTATGCCCACTGCTGTCTGGGAGTTCCATGATGAAGTCCATTGCGACCTCTTCCCATGGCCGTTTCGGGCTCTCTGCTGCAGGTGCTGTAGGTTCTGGGCTCTTGGATCCAATCATCCATGGCTGGCCTTGTTCCTCCTCCGAGGCCTCCCCCTTGGTAGGACTCTTCGTCACCTGAAGTTGGGGGTCCTCTTCCAGAGGTCGGTTGGGCATTTCCCCCTCCGAGGCCTCCCCCTTAGTTGGACTCTTTGTCACCTTCAGTTGGGGATCCTCCTCCGGAGATTGTTTGCCCTTTTCCTCTTCCGAGGCCTCCCCCTTGGTAGGACTCTTCGTCACCATAAGTTGGGGATCCTCTTCCAGAGGTCGTTGAGGCTTTTCCCCCTCCGAGGCCTCCCCCTTAGTTGGACTCTTTGTCACCTTAAGTTGGGGATCCTCCTCCGGAGAATGTCTGCCCTTTTCCTCTTCCGAGGCCTCCCCCTTGGTAGGACACTTCCTCACCTTAAGTTGGGGATCCTCTTCCAGAGGCTGTTGGCCCAGATGACTCTTCTGTCCCTCTCTTTACCGCCGTGGTGGTTGGTGCGCACGTTTGTGGCATTGGGGCTGGAGCCAAGCACTCTGACGCTCTGTGGCCAAGTTGACAACAATGGTGGCATTTAATTGGGCCCCACGAGGAATGGAACCTAGTTACATCTCTAAACTCAGGAACTGTTTCATCACACTGCCTTGCTCTCCAACTTGCAGCTGCCCCCTTGGTAAACCCTTCTTCCATGGTGGAGATTGCTTCTCTGTAGGAAGGAGGAGTAAGAACCTTTTGGGGCATTGCAGATGCACCTTGTTCCGCTTCCCATCTTGCAGGCCTGGCTTTGGTAATCCCTTCTTCCATGTTGGTGATTGCTACTCTGTAGGAAGGTGGGTAAAGAACCACTTGGGGCCTTGCAGGCGCACATTTTCCCGCCATCCACAATGCAGGCCTCTGTTTGGTAATCCCTTCTTCCATGGAGAATTCTTCTCTGTAGGAAGGTCTGGTAAGAACCTTTTTGGGCCTTGCAGGGGAGACTGGAACCGGTGGGGAGGTCAGTCCCTTGGTTGGCCACTGCCCAGCTTTCTGCCATGGTGCCATCTGCTGAGGGAGGGCAGGTGCCCACTGGCATCCCTCCCATCCATGACCTGGGGTTAAGACCCATCCCGGGGTTGCCTGCTTCACAGGTTGCAGCTCAACCAATGATGGCTGGCTAAGGGGTTTTACGTGCCAAGGACCCTCCTGCTGGCTTGGAGGAGTTATGGGCCAAGTAGGTGCCCTTTGCTGGCTTGGATGAGTTATGGGCCAAGTAGGTGCCCTCTGCTGGCTTGGAGCATTTCCCCATGCTGATGGCAAAGGAGTTGGTAAGTAGCATCTCTTCCATCCAAGTCCTGGGAGGAAAGCCCAATTTGCTTCATTTACTGGTTGCAGCCCCATTTGTGGTGGCTTGCAAGTGACAGATGCTGGAAAATTTCCTTCTTCCTGCCTCCTTTGAAATTCCCATTTTGAAAGGGAATCTTTCTCCCATCTAGTTGCAGGGTGATAGGCCATTTCATTTATTGCCGTCTGGAAGGAGCCCAAACCTCTGTTCTAGGGGGTTTTTTTCCAAGCCTTTTCCAAGCTGGGGGGAAGGAGGGGGAGCATGCACTCACAGTTTGCTGAAGAAGTTTTCTGAGATTTCCTTCGTCTTGTCGCGTCTCCTCCTGCATTCCTCCAGATGCAATTAAACTGGAAACAGCATTCCATTGCCTTTGAAGTTCCGCACTCAGCTTCTTATCACCAAAAGCTTCTCATTTATTCTTCGCTGATATTTACGCTGTCCCGGTCAGCGTTGGGAATGCCGAGACCCCATCCCCAGATCTTCGATCACCAGCCCTTCCCCCTTGATAGGGGGAGGGAGCTAGTGAAATATTTTTAAAGTAGAGAGTTGAAATAATGTTAGGGTTCTAAATACCATGCAGAAATAAATCATTGTCCAAGGCAAAACATCCTTTAAGGTGCAATTTATTCCGCAGGCATGTTAGCACGGCTATGGAAATTTCAACTCTGAATTACATCCTGTAAGTTCACCTAGTTGAAAGTTCATGATCTCTCCCCACACCCACAAATCCATCACATGTTCCAATCATCCTCTTCCACGCTGGCATGTACACCCATCTTCTTCCGGCCAGGTGTCGAGGTGCTGAGACAAAAGATGACCTTGGCTTCTACAAAAGAATGTCAACAATCCATTCTACAATCCTACTCCTTTCTATTCCCCCCTCCCAACTACTACACTATTGAAACAGCATAGAAAATTATAAGAAAGTGTGGCAGGCCAAAGATCCTAAAAAGAACATAACTACAGGCCTGACACCCAGAGAGACTCAGCCTGTGGTCCTCAATGGAACTACATCTACATGAGAAAAACAAGCAGTGGGAGACCCCAAGGTTCCATTTTAGGCCCAGTCCTCTTCAACATCTTCATCAAGGGTTTGGATGAGGGATAGATGGGGAACACATCAAGTTTACAGATGGCACTAAACTGGCAGGAATAGCCAACGGCCCAGAAGATAGGCTCAAGATCCAGATGGATCCTGATAGACTTGAACCCTGGGCCTATCTAACAAAAGGAAATTCAGTGTAGAGAAAAGTAAAGTCTTACACTGAGGCTAGAAAAACCAAATGTACAGGTACAGATTAGGTGAAACCTGGCTCAATAGCAGGAACTGTGAGAGGGATCTTGGAATCTTAGAGGACAATCTCTCAAATGTGAGCCAACAATGTGTGGCAGCAGCCAAAAAAAAGCCTATGCAATGCTAGGCTGCATCAACAGAAGGATAGAATCCAAATCGCGTGAAGTATTGGTACCGCTTTATAATGTCATGGAAAAACCACCCTTGGAATAGTGCATAAATGGCAAACTTTTTCGGCATTGAGTGCTCTTGTCAGGGACACGATCTGGAAGAGGAGTTGCCCAGTGTGCATGCCACTGCGCATATGTGAACCAGGCACCTCCTCTTCCAGTTCCTGGCACTGCCGCACATGTAAAGGCAAGCTGATTGTTGTGTTCACATGCACACAAGAAATCTGGAAGAGCAACGGGCAAGGCCACGCATGCCAGTCGACATGGCTTTGCGTTCCACTTAGCCCAAGCTAAGAATCTGAAGCAGAGGGCACCATTTTCCCTCCTGGGGCCTCTGTGCATCCCATTTTTGGCCTCCCCAGCCCCCAGAAGCACTCTGCCGGTCAAAAGCTTTGGTCTTACTCTGCAGCTTCAGTCCGTGGGGCTTGCGAAGGTGAGGCCTGTGCTCAGCAGTGGGTGGGGGCCTGTGGGTGGGTGGGGTGATTTGGGCAGGGCAGCCTCATGGTCCCACGTGGGCCAGATTAATGGCTTCAGTGGCCTGTATCCGGCCCGTGGGACGTAGTTTGAGGACCCCTGGCATAGAGTCTCCTTCTTGAGCAGGGGGTTGGGCTAGAAGTCCTCAAAGGTCCTTTCCAACCTTTTTATTTTGTTATAAGTTCTGTTATGGGTACACATGTTTAGCATGCTAAATACCTACTGGAACATGCTGATTTACACTGTGATATTATCATATTTACACATTGGATTATATACCCTGTGAGGAAGACTTGGGTTCTTTTGTCATAATAATTATCTGATAATTAATAAATCAAGCTCAAAAGTTATGATCTTTGGGAAATGACATCCTAGCCATAGATGGTCAGCCAATAGAGCAAGTGACACTTTGCCTTACCTGGGATAGTTTTCTCTGAGGCTGAATCTTGTCTCCCTCATCATCAAAGGAGCTCAGTTAGATCAAAGACATGAGTGAAAGTGGTGCTTAAATGAAAACCTCAAAGCTCTCCAGTTTCCTCAGCCCCAATTATTGAAGTATCTGAGGCCAAGGTTTCCCCCATGTTCTTACATCAATCTGATGTTTGGGGCTTCAGAGAGAAACCACCAGCAGAACCAACCCAATCACAGCCTCCGAGGAGTATCTTAGGTTGGACAAAAGGACTCCAGCTACTGCCCCTCAGAGCTGATTTGGGAATTTACACAATTTCTGCTTTCTCTAAAATCAGAAAATATAGTATTGGCATTTAATCTATGCAAACTGAGAGACTCAGAAAATTGTGGCTCTTAGAAGAGACAAAACTTCAATTAAAGACCAATCTTGGATTCTACTACTGACAAACTGTGTTAGGAACTGAGGTCTCCCTGTTTCTTGCACAATTGGAGAAGAAGCTAAAAAGATTCCTCCACAAAGAATCTGGGCCATAGAAGCATTAAAATATGCAGCAATCCTCAAAAATTATAGTAGGCCCTTTATTGGAATAGAATACTTCAGTTGGCATTGCACATGTTAATCTAATTGCAATAAATTGTAGGGGTGAGATACAGTAATATGATTTAAATTGTTTATAGTTTTTCAATTTATTTATTATTTTCCACTTTTATTATACAATCTTGCAAATATTCTGTCTTTAATATTTTAAACAATGTCTAATTAACCAATTATTCTAATGCCTTCATGAGAACAAGATTGGATTTATTAAATCTAATATTTTGGCCTTGATCTGACCCCAAATATAACACAGCATTCTTCATTGTGCAAGGTTTTTGAATGCAGCTCAGAATCTGATGTCCAATGAAAGACGAGGCTACTGATTATCAGCTTTTATTTCTGCAGAAAGCAAAAAACTGGATGACCTTTTTGTCTCTCACCTTAACAGAGCAGGCAGAGAGAGAAAAACAGGCACGCACCAAAAACTTTTCCAAACATCTTACAGCTCACACAGCTTGCACAGAACGTCATTGCTATAGAAACATAAATTGATATCACACAAATTTCATGATTTTTCTCAGTGCTCTGAAAACAACAGAGTTTAGAAGGGAAAAGAAATCCATTTTCTGGCATATAACTCAGATCTTTGTTAGGGAATGCTAGGAGTGCCAAAACGGCAATTTAACCTGAATAATGAGGTTTTAGTTTAGAAAAACAACTCATATGTGATTAACGTGTTTTGTCTGAAACAAACCCCACAATAACAGTGCTTTCAATGATACAAACACCTTTTTATTGAAAGGAAAACGTTTGCATTTGGCATGCTTTTGATTAATGTGACTTTTGCTGTTGTATGCATGCGGATAATCTTCCTAACCTTGACTCATATGTTGTAACTTTGAGAGCAACACATGCAGCACTCAGGTCATCTGTTAGTCCAGGGGTGTCAAACTCAATTTCAATGAAGGCCCCATTGTGGTTGACTTTGGAGGCCATGGTAGGCGTTCTCCCACTGCTGATTTGCTCACTCTCCTTGGTTACCCATGGTGTGTGCAGGAGGGCAAAGTATGTGGGTCAGAGGGAGGCCCACTTCCTCTCCTTACGAGACCTAGCTTTGTAACCAAAGCATCCTCAATGATAGGATGGGAGACCACCAGGAGAGGTCAGGAGGAGGGGACAAGGGGATGGTAAAAGGCAGCAGGGCTGCTGGTGATCAAGTGCTAAGGCAGGATTTACCTCACACCCTATCTCTCTCTCATTATAATCTCCTTCCTTCCCTTCTTTTTCCTTCCCTCTTCATGCTTCCTTCTCCTCTTTCCTTCTTTTTGCTGCCTTGTTCTCTTCCCCTCTTTCCGTCTTTTTCTTTGTCTTTCCTGTCCCTTCTTGGATGCTCCAATGCAAAAGGGGAAACATTCCTTGGCTTGTGATCACATGCCACTTTTACTAGTAGTTTGTGGCCACTTAAAAGACTGAGAACAAACCAGGCTCAGTTTATTCCATGCTTGCATTTCATGGGGAAAGACTACAGGACAGCAAAACTGTCAAAATGATGGCTCTGATAGTTGATCATAGCTCCTCTGTTTTTTATGTGTAACAGCATTAGCATTTAAGAACAGAGCTAAGTTAGTTGCTTTACTATGAATACATAATGGTCCTTAAAAGAGCTCTTCCGTAGGGACCCTGCCATGGTCTAATTCATGCTGGAAATATAGCAAAGGAAACTATTTTCCCCACTTGCTTTGTCCTGTTTACCCCACTGGAAATAGCTGTTTGCAACCAGGGGAAGGTTGTTCCCAGTTCTACTCGGTATGGTAGAAGAGGTTCCAAAAATCTACCATACGTTTTATAACCCCTTCGTCCTGTGGGACAATACCAGAATGCCTGCCCCGGCCCCCTCACTCGCTCCCACTTCCCGTTATGTCGCCGCTCACGGGAGGTAGCTTGCAAGGCGTGGGCGGCCTCCTAGGACCTCCCTGAACTTGCCTAGGAGGCCTGGCCACCAGCAAAGCATGGGGGCGGCGGGCGATAGCTTGCGTGGCATGGCCGGCCTCCTAGGAACTCCCCGAACTTGCCTAGGAGGCCCTGGCGACCAGCAAAGCACAGGGGCGGTGGACGATAGCTTACCCGGCATGGCCGGTTTCTTCGGACCTCCCCGAACTTGCTTAGGAGTAGGAGGCCTGGCCGCCAGCAAAGCACGGGGGCAGCAGGAGGTAGGTTGCCCAGAGTGGCCAGCTTCCTAGGCAAGTTCCAGGATGTCTCCCCCCCCCCGACTGGTTCCCCACCTACCTTCCCGGTGAAGTTTTCCAAGGTGTGGTTTCAAAAGCAGCCTCCCAACCCTTGTGCCCGGCTCCCACTGAGCTCTGGGAAGGAGGAGAAGAGTCTTTGGGGAGTGAGGAGGCAGAGGAGGGAGGAGGAGGTAAGCATGTGGGGATGTGCCAGCTGGGCAACCGGTGCTAAGAAAGCACCTCACAGCTTTTGATGGGAGGAGGGGAGAAGGAAAGGGAGAATGTGGAGTCACTTTTCAGGGATGCCGAAGATGCGGGAAACCAGCACCGCCACCAGAGTCTAAAGCTTTTGGCGGCTCCAGACAGGTGAGTTGGAATCAGAGACCCAGACAGTTTCCTTCGCTCCCCTTGCAAGGGAGTAGTAGGTGTCGTTTTTGCATTCCTGCCTCCGCCGGACTTCGACCTGGAGTTTACCAGCCGTCTTAAAGAGAAATGGACGGTCAGACCTGCGTGGCCCCGAGCGATGTGGCTCTCTCCAGGTAAGCAGCCACTCTCCTTCCTGCTTTTTTTTTGTCGCCGAGGGGGCACACCGTTTAGGAAAGTTCAACAGGGGGGGAGGTAAGTGGCTCTCCTGTTCCTCCACCTTGTAGTGCCCCCTTCCTTTAAAAAAACAAACTTACCTGGCTAAGAGGTCAGTGCTTCACTTAGGGGAGCTCTGGGGATGATGGGTCTTATGGAGGCGGTGACTAGCTGCCCTCAGGAGGGTGAGGAGAACAGTCTCTTTGCCTTTGCGGTGGTTTGACTGGGAATGGCAAACCTGGCTGAACTTTTAGGGGAGAAGAGTCTCTGAATAGTTAAACATGGATAAACATGCATAGAGTTGTGTGGTTGCACCTTGCTTGAAAAGTACAGTATACAAAGACGCGAAACCAGCTGGGTTTATACCAAAGTAAGGTTCGGTTTTCTGTGAGTTGTGGAAACTGGGAAGATTTATTCTGAATGCCCCCAAATCTTGAGGCTTGAGTGAGGAAGTAATTATTATTTCTTTAAAGGTTGGGGGGAAGAGGAAAATCTGCACTTGATTGAAAGCAAAGATAAGTTAGCAACCCTTGGCGGAGAGGAATGTGAGTATGGTATGCTGTGTTTGTTAGATACTCCCCCCTCTAGTTGTTGCAAGGACAATAGTAGTTTCCAGTCAGGTCCTCTTTTCAGGTGGAAACAGAGAGAGACCTGATTGGCTGAAGCACTGGCCAGCTCCCCTTTAAAAAGGGAGCTGCCAGACCTCTCACTCAGTGGATGCCTGTACTTGACCAAATAAAGAGCTGTTATTTTCTTAGCCTTTTGTGCCTTTCATTACCCAATTTAACACTGGTGACGAAGGTGGGATTGGAAGGCAATTAGGCAGACAAAAGAGCGAAACTCACTAACAAAGAGCTTGGTCACAAGGCAGTGATTCCACCCGGAGTGCAGGAAGGCATCAACCGGCCATTACGAACCCAGAGAGAGTCACGATGGCCACCTATGCCCAACCACCTCCATTCAACCCAGCATCGGATGTCTGGGATGCTTATCTGTTGCGGTTCGAGATTTTCTTGGAGGCGAACGATCTCGGTGGCGTTCCGGAACCCAGGAAAAAGAACCTGTTCTTGGGTTACTGTGGCCCCAAAGTTCTAGAGACCGCCAAGAACCTCTCCACGCCGATTCCGCTACACACCGTCTCCTGGATAACCCTCCAGCAAACATTGAAGACTCACTACGCTCCAAAGCCATCCAAGAACGTTCGGCGCTATCACTTCAACATGAGGAACCAGATGGATGGCGAGACAATAAACGAGTACATCGCCGCGCTCCGGAAAACTGTAGCCCATTGCGAGTTCCGCGAGCTGGACGACGTCATCTTGGACTGGATCATCATGGGGGTCCGAGACCAGACCCTACAGGCAAGACTGCTGGCGAGAAGCAACCTCTCCCTCCAGGTCGCTCTCGATGAGGCAAGAGCAGCCAAGTCAGCGCAGAAGTCCGTCGAGACCCTCCAGCGCCTCCATGCACCCGCTGAGGCAACCAAAAGCGCCCGCGTCCACCGTGAGACCGTCGAGCAGGAGAGCTCTGAAAGTGACGAAGAGAGCAGCCACCGCATGTGCAGTCCCCGCGCAGCGCTGGCGCGAAACTTCAATTTCTCCCGGCCTGCCCTATGCCAGCTGCGGAGGCAACCATGCAAGAGCAACCTGCCGGGTCCGGGACACAACGTGCCAGCGATGCAAGCGGAGGGGACACATCGCCAGAGTGTGTCGCAGCGAGTTCCCGGCGACAATCGGTCGCCCCGATAGAGCGGAGAAGGGGGCAAACCGAAGACAACGTCCCAGCCAGAGACACCCCTGATGGTCAGAAGCCGACGACCAAGTGGCCAACCTAACCGCATCCACCCAGGAACACCAGAGCCGCCACTCGAAACCGAACGTCCCAGTCCCAGTAAGGCACATCCGAATCAGCCGCCCCAGGAAGCTGAAAGTCACAGTCTTCCTCGAGGGTGCCCCCTGTGAGATGGAGATAGACACTGGGTCATCTCTCACGATCATCTCATGGGCAGTGCTAAAACGGACGATCTCCATGATGCGGAAGGAGGACCTCAAGAGCCCCGATGTCTGCCTCCACGACTATCAGGGAAACCTGGTTCCCCTCGTGGGGCAAGGCATGTTCACCGTCTGCTACAAGTGGATCACCAAGAAGCTGCAGGCAATCGGGGTGCAGGACAACCTCCAGAGCCTTTTCGGACTAGACTGGTTTCAGGCTCTAGGGATGGTCGTGGCCGAAGTCAACGCCCTAGACGAAGCAGGCCAAGCACCAACCACTGCCGCCCCCGGGAACGCCGCAGAAACCATTTTTAGGGAGTTCGAGGACGTTTTTGCCTCCGGTCTGGGTGAGTACAAGGGGGACCCCATATCGTTTAGCCTAGACCCGAATGTTGCCCCAATTCGGCTCAAACCCAGGAGAGTGCCTTTCGCCCTCCGACCGAAAATTGACAAAGAAATAGACAAACTGGTGAGCCAGGGTATCCTCGAACCAGTCGATCACGCCCGCTGGGAAACACCAATAGTGACTCGGGTCAAGCCTGATGGGTCTATCAGACTGTGTGCCGATTACAAATGCACGATCAACAAGGGGTTGCAGCAAAGTGCGTACCCCGTATCCGTAGTCCAACGTCTGTTGCATTCCCTCGGCCCGGGGAAAATATTTGCAAAACTGGACTTGGCGCAGGCATACCAGCAGCTGCCAGTAGATGGCGCTACCACAGAGGCCCAGACCACTGTAACGCAAAGGGGGACGTTCAAGTGCAACCGCCTACAATTCGGAGTTAGTATTGCCCCGTGGCTGTTCCAAAGTATCATGGAACGACTGTTGCAGGGGATACCAGGAGTCGTCCCCTATTTTGACGACATATTGATATCCGCCGCAAACAAAGCACAACTTTTAAAAAGAGTTTGCGCTGTATTGGACAGAATCCGATCGAAGGGCCTCCGTTTAAAAAAGGAAAAGTGCAAAATAAACGTATCCAGGGGGGAGTTCTTAGGCTACATGATCGATGGCTCCGGGATTCACCCGACCAACCAGAAAATCAGGGCCATTAGGGAAGCCCCCACTCCAAAAAATCAGACCGAGCTCTAGGCGTTCCTCGGACTCCTTAACTTTTATAGCATGTTCCTCAAGCAAAAAGCGATGGTTGCTGAGCCACTACACTGCCTGCTAGCGAAGAACGCGGAGTGGATGTGGGGGAAAGCCGAAGCCAAGGAGTTCGCCACGATGAAGGGACTTTTATCAGCAGACTCCTTCCTGGTCCAATACAGTCAAACCCTGCCACTGGTGCTAACCTGCGACGCATCCCCCTTTGGAGTTGGCGCTGTCCTAAGCCACCGGATGCCAAACGGCACGGAAGCCCCCATCGCGTTCTATTCAAGGACGCTGTCTGCCGCCGAACGAAACTACAGCCAGCTGGACTGGGAAGCACTGGCCGCAGTGGCGGGGGTCAAGCGGTTCCATGAATACCTGTATGGCAGGGACTTCGACCTGGTGACGGATCACAAGCCGCTACTGGGACTACTGGCTGGAGACCGCCCGACCCCGGTGTCACTCTCCCCCCACATGACCTGTTGGACGATCTTCCTGGCAGCATACTCATATACCAGCTCATCCATCGTCCGGGCACCACATTGGGGCACGTAGATGCACTGAGTCAATGCCCCCTACCGGAGCTGCTCGCCGACCCAACACCTGAGGCTGTGGTACTCCTGATCGACTGCTTAGACTTGGGACCCATCTCCTCCCAAGACGTCGCACACCATTCCGAAAAAGACCCTATCATCAAGCAGATTTTGACCTGGGTGTGGAGGGGGTGGCCCAAGGGACCGGTGGAAACAGAACTCAACCCTTTCATCACGAAATGCGGCCAATTGTCCATCATCCGGGGTTGTCTATCTGTATTAAGTAATGAAATAGGCCTATAGTTTTTTGGCTGAGTATGGTCCTGATCTTCTTTTGGAATCAGGGAAATAAGGCTGTTCTCCAAGATGGCGATACCCTTCCTTCCATTTGAATTTTATTAAATAATTCCTTAAGAGGATCTGCCATTTCTAGTTGTAACTTTTTATAATAAACTGCTGTCAATCCATTGGGCCTTCCCAATTTTTAATTGCTTAATTACCAGGAGAATCCAGGATAAAGGTGCCGCTGTTTTAAAAAGTACCAAGTAGATGCTGTGGGCTTTACATTCCTATATATTCAAAAACAGTGCATAGCCCTAACAAACATTATTGAATGAATTTAAGTTGTTGCCACTGCTTTGAAGTTAAATTCAGATGGATTGATGCCTCTTTCTTTTCTGTGTAATTTATACCTCTATATTGACTGGGAATGCTGACATCGTCTTGGCCACTCTCTCCCAGTCATATGACTGCAAAGCCACTCCCACCCAGTCACATGAACTGCCAAGCCACTCCCACAAAGCAGGCCACACCTATAGAAGAGGTTCTAAAAAATTTTGAAACCCACCACTGTTAGCAACCCACAATGAGGGGATTCTTTCCTATGAGCAAACAATTTGGGAATAACGGGGGGAAAAGCCCTGCGCTTTCCACGCCCCATTTTGGCCCTGGAAAGCCTCCTGCACCAACCTGGAAGCAAAAAAACCACCCCAAAAACCCTGCAACTGTTTGAAGGCTGAAGGAAGCCTCCAACTCAGCCAAGAAGCACTGGGGGGGGAGAGGCCATTCACACTCACTTCCAGCCCACCAGTTTCCTGCGCAATGTGAGTGCCCCACCCCCCACTGCATACTCACACGTCCCCCGCCCTGTCCCCCCCACAAAGGCCCGAAAACCAGCTGGCCGGCAGGAGGTGCGCCTGCATGTGGATGCTAGTGGAACTGGGCTGGGGCGGCTGGCTTGCCGGGAGAGAAAGCTCTGCATGCCACAGGTTCCCCATCACGGCTCTAATCCTTTCAATTACTTTTTCAGATCAGTCATTTAACAGCTTCAGAGGCTCTGAGTGATAAAAGCCGATTCCCCTTTTGCCACCAGATGAACCTCAAAGAAGGATTCCAGAACCAAGCAATTGTCCAGCTGCTCCTCCACTTCAGATGGACCCTGATTGGCCTCTTTGCTTCAGACACAGAAAAGGGAGAGAATTTCATGAGGAGTTTCCCTCCTGTGCTTGTCAGGAATGGAATTTGTGTGGTTGTATCACAACTGTTCTCAAAGACTGGATATACTGCATACCTCAGGGATTCCCTCTCTAAGTGGAGACAAGTCAATGTCTTTGTTGACTTCATAGAAATTGAATTCATTTGGGAGAGAATTCTTCCTTTCCATTTAACACTTATGCGTCTGCCAGGACTCATTGAGGGGAAAGTCTGGATCCTCACAAATTTTACATGGTATGAAATGGACAAGCGCAGACTTCTCAAATACATCCATAGTATTTGGAACTTTGATTATCTGGGAAAAGAAAGGCCAAAAGATTCTGCCTTTGAACCCTTTTTCTTTGTGGAAGAAAACTTTCAAGATCATTATTTTCATTGTTCTCTTTCAAAGAATGTCTTTTCTGTCAAAGGCCGCAGAAGATGCACCCAGAAAGCCCCACTGGAGACCCAAAGGAAATGGGACAGATTAAGGGCCAAAAATCAATACCAACATTACAGTCTCACGAAGACTCTGGCCCAGGCCATGAATGCCGCATATTCCTCCAGACTGAGGAGGGGAAGGAAAGAGGGAGAAAAGATGTTGGGGTCTCCAAGGCTGCAGCCATGGCAGGTATGGGGGTCCCGATATGCATCCATTAATCTTAGATCCTTTGGAGGAGGAATCCAGAGGAGAAGGAGGGGAAGCATCTCAACAGATCTGGCCAATTTAATTACTAAGGGAATTAATGGTTCCAAAGAGTAGATATCATGGCATTTTTATATTTAGCACTGCTAATTGGAAAATGCTGTATTCTTTTTAAAAATAAATTCCTGTATTTGTGGGTTTGTAATTAGCCTGGTGGAATTCCACCGGGCGTTTTTACAAAAACAGACTGTTTTGGGGAAGTTTCCAGAGTGGAAAAACTTTTTTTTTCCCTCTTGGAAAGCTCTTTAACTGGTTGATGAGAATTACATTGATCAAGTGCTTTGCCAGTAGAAACAAAGTCTTAGGTGCTGCAGATTGTCAGCGATTTCCTTCTCCAGCACATGGATAAATACACCTGGAAATATCTTCCTACCTACCTACTCTCTCTCTCTCCCTCCCTCCCTCCTATATTTCTCTCTTACTCTTTTTATTTCTCTCTCTCTATCCCTCTACCTTCCTACTGTATTTCTCTATCGCTCTATCTCTCTCTATTTCTCTCGCTCTCTATCCCTTTATCTACCTCCCTACCTCCCTAACTACTCTCTCTCTCTCTCTCTCCTTACCTACCTACTCCATTTCTCTCTCTTTCTCTCCCTCTACCTACCTACATACTTTTTTAAAAAAAATTGTCTCTTCAACTTTGGTGCGTCTTATACTGCGCTGCATCTTATATTCTGAAAAATATGGTACATGTTGTGGCATGACAACCTTTATAAACCTTTATAAATTAGGAGGAGACCCTGAGACCATCTAGCCCAACCTCCTCCTCTCTGCAGGAATCCCAGTTCAAGCTTCTCTGACTGATGGGTGCTCAGTCTTTGCTCTCAGACGATCCATGAAGAGGAGACTGAACTTCTCTGCTTTACTGGCGCAGCTCTAAAACAGCTCATCCTTTTATCATATTTTTTCTCTCATTCAGTTAAAATCTCCTCTCTTGTAACTGAATTCACTTTTTCCATGTCTGACACTCTGGAATAAGAGTGAGCGGATCTTACACTTGTGTGTAACAGGAGTCAGTTATTGGAAGAGGGTTGTATCCAGTGGTGGGATTCAAATCTTTCTACTCCTGGTTCTGTGGGCATGGCTTGGTGGTCTTGTGACTGGTTGGGTGTGGTTTGGTGGTCATGTGACTGGGTGGGCATGGCTTGGTGGTCATGTGACTGGGTGGGCATGGCTTGGTGGTCATGTGATTGGGTGGGTGTAGCCACTCACGTCAAGGGGTACCTTGCTTGCCCTCTCCTTGCGTCAACAAGATACAATTTCCCTGTCTATTTATTTACTACTAACGAACATCCAAAATACACAATTTAATCCTATGTATATAGGCCATATGTGTACATACATATTACAAGGTATAGTGTGTGTATAGGCACACAAAAAAGATACATTATTTACTTTATACATTGTATGTGTATGTACACACACACACATACACACATACAGAGCTCTTCTAAAACTATACAAATTCAACCTCACTTATTGAGTTTGGAAAAACACCCCCAGAGTTCACTTTCTGCCACACATTTAACTTTAACTTCTGCACATTAGAACATTACACAGGCCTTCAGATGTTCTGCCCTAGCCTGCACATGACTGTTAGAGCCAGGAGATGTCATGGATTGAGTAAAATGTGGCAAAGCTCACTTAACAACACTCTGGCATAGCAACCCAATTGTTGGGCTCAATTGTCATAAGTCAAGAACTGTCTCAGTTCCGGTTCCGGCGGCAGCGGCGACGGGCAGCTCTTTGCCCGCTCCGGCTCTCCGGTG
Source organism: Natrix helvetica (assembly GCF_964273705.1). NCBI lineage: Eukaryota > Metazoa > Chordata > Lepidosauria > Squamata > Natricidae > Natrix > Natrix helvetica. The sequence goes on from NW_028113570.1 coordinate 34,238, forward strand.
GGCTTCCCCACTCCTTGGGGGGCACAGGACACCCCTCAGAGGGGTCCTGCCGGAGGGGCGGCATCGCGGGGAGCTCCTGCAGCGGCGGCGGCCGGCGGGAGGTCTTTCGCGCGCCCAAGGCACCGGGGAGCTAGATCGGAGGGCGCCTCGCGTTTCTGCGCTTCGCGCCTCGCTAAAGCCGTCGGGAGAATGAAGCAATTGAAGGAAGCAGCTGCGGTGTGGTGAGGTTGCTTCCCTCTTCATGCCCTATTTTGCACAAAGAATTAGTTAGCTTTCTTTAAATAACTTTCGGAGTATTCTGGAGGCGCGGCTGGAGGGAGGGGGGTTTCCCCCCCCCCTTGGACAAGCGGCGAGGAATAATTTTGCTCTCAGCCCCTGGGGAAGGAGGAGGGGGGAGAGCCAACGAATGAAGCCTCACCCAGGTTGGATGATTTTCTTTGCAATTTAATTTCACTATCTACTGTGATTTGAGGACTTTTGGAACTTTTTAAAACTTTGATATGCCTCTGTGCCCAAAACTGGCAGGGCAAGATGGCACACTTCCGTTGTCTTTATGAACTCTGAAACCTGACTCCACCTTTAAAATTCAGGCTTCCGGTCTTTGTCTCCGTGTCTCCCAGAGGAATCTCTTGTGGATTGGTCTTTTTGAACTTTCTAGGGGAAACCTTTCATCTATTGCCAGACTTATTAGAGAGATTCTCTTCTGCCTGGTACTTCTGCTCCCGGACCTCACCTGGCTACCCTTCTTTTCTAACTGTTTATCTTATATATGGACTGAACTTCTAATGTTATAAAGGATGGCATCCAAAAGACCACCTCCTGGGAAATCTGGCTTTGCCACGTCTGCTCCAACATCTGTAACATCCAGTCCAGCCACACAGTCCAAGATAACAGAACTGATGCAACCTAAGACTATAGAGATGGACTTTCAACAAATGCTTCAACAAATTTTACAGGGCCAGGAGGAAATCAAGAAACAGCTAAGGGAAATGAAAGATGAAATTAAAGAAAATCAAGCCCAAATTTATAAGAATTCACAGAGACTGGATCTTGTGGAAGGGGGGGTGGAGGAGGTGAGGGGGGGGGTGGAAGCTGTGCAGAAAGGGAACAAAGATCTTGACATCCAACAGATGAAATTAGAATTTGAGAGAATGTCCTATTATCTTAGATTTCAAAATGTTATAGAAGAAGATGGGGAAAATATAAGGGACATCATGACAAACATTCTGGCTGACTACACACACAAAGAAAAACAACAGATGGGGTGGGATATAGACCTGGTTTATAGAGTGAATTCAGCTTACGCTAGAACACACAATGTACCCAGGGAGGTTCACATTAAATTCCTTAGAAAAAGCACAAGAGATGAAATTTTGGGTGTACAAAGGGGGCAAGCATTGACATATCATGATATGGAGATAACCATTCTGAAGCAGATCCCTAAGAAGATTAGAGAAAAAAGAAAAAATTATTCGCAATTAGCGAATAAATTATACCAGAAAGGGGTGTGGTTTAGATGGTTGATGCCTGAAGGTATGCTGATATTCTGGGAGGAGACAAGAATTAGAATTAATTCACCCATAGAGGCGCAGGCCTTTATGGAAAAAAATAAAACACTCCTAGAGAAACCACCAGACACCACAACGGACACGCAGGACACGGGAGGGGCCAGAGCTCTGCCAGTGGAGGGAGATGGGGCAATAGCAAGAAGACTCAGATCACAAAAATAAACAAGAAAATCATATTATTATAAACTGACCGAAAGTGAAAATGGAATTATATTTGGATTTTATACTGTAATGTTTAATTTGATTGAATTTAATAATAGAACTAATACGCTGACTGTAATCAATTATATACTAATGCATTATATTAAATGTATACTATGGGTATGGAGGGAGGGGGGCCTCACACACTTTGCAACTGCCAAAATTTGTATACCTGTCCATTTACCCTTTTCCCTATAAATCTTGAAAAACCAATAAAATTTTATTATAAAAAAAAAAAAAAAAAAAAAAAAAGAACTGTCTCTGCCTTCCTCTGCATGGCAGCCTTGTCCTAGTAAACACCTTCCCTTTTCTGGCAATTTTCCTCTCTGTTAGAGGCACCAAAATAATCCAGAGGATATAAGGTCTCCAGCTGGAGCAGGGGGTTGGACTAGATGGCTTCCAAGGTCCCTTCTGACCCTACAAGAGCAGGGCTTGGACTAGAAAATGACCTCCAAGATCCCTTCCAGCCCTTTCAAACATTGTTGTGCTGTTTGAAAGAGTCTTCTGAAGCCATGGTTTGTGTCCTTCCTTCCTCTCATTTTCTCTCTTTCTTTCCCTTTCTCCCTCCATGTATCTATTGACCCATCCATCCAACTATATCTCATTCACTTCCTCCTCCCTCCCTCTCTTTCTTTCCCTTCCTTCCATAACTCCCTCTTTCTTTCTCTCTTTCCTTTCTTTTCCTTTTCTTTCTTTTTCCTTTTCTTTCGTCTCTCTCTCTCTTTCTACCCCTTCCTTTCCTTTACCTTTACCTTTACCTTTACCTTTATTTTCGATTTTTATACCGCCCCCTCTCCCCAAAGGGACTCCTTCCAAAGCTAGGAGATCCACCTGAAACAAAAACTCCTTTGGATGAAACCGCCCATTTTACACACACACACATTCACACACTCTTCCAACCAGCTCTGCGCCTCGCCTCATTGTTTGATTTTAGCGGTGGGCCGGTGGCCGAAGTCCTTTCCAAGCGCCCGGCAGCATTGCTCGCATCCCAGGAAAGCCCGGCTGATTAACTTACTGGGAGGCACTTCGATCAGTGCCTCTTCTGCGCAGGCAAGCTTCTCTCTCTGGAGCAGGCAGAGAAGGGGGACTTGCAGGGATAAGAGTGTGAGAATGTGAGTGTGTGTGTTTGTGTGTGTGTTTGTGTGTGTATGTGTGTGTGTGTGTGTGTGTGTGTGTGTGTGTGAGAGAGAGAGAGAGAGAGAGAGAGAGAGAGAGAGAGAGAGAGAGAGAGAGAGAGAGAGAGAGTTAGAGCGAAAGAGAGGGGGGAAAGAAAAAAAGAAAAAGAGTGAGAGTGAGGAATCAGAAGCTTTTCAAACTTGTGGGCCGCCTGGGAGGAGGCGGAAATATGGCGACGGCTTCTCCCCGTTTCCTCTGGATCTCTTTGCTCTCAGGTGATCCATGAGGAGGAGACTGAACTTTTCTGCTTTACTGGCGCAGCTCTAAAACAGCTCATCCTTTTATCATATTTTTTCTCTCATTCAGTTAAAATCTCCTCTCTTGTAACTGAATTCACTTTTTCCATGTCTGACACTCTGGAATAAGAGTGAGCGGATCTTACACTTGTGTGTAACAGGAGTCAGTTATTGGAAGAGGGTTGTATCCAGTGGTGGGATTCAAATCTTTCTACTCCTGGTTCTGTGGGCATGGCTTGGTGGTCTTGTGACTGGTTGGGTGTGGCTTGGTGGTCATGTGACTGGGTGGGCATGGCTTGGTGGTCATGTGACTGGGTGGGCATGGCTTGGTGGTCATGTGATTGGGTGGGTGTAGCCACTCACGTCACTCCCTCCCATCCATTCACTCCCCCACTCCTGAGAGCAAGGCCGCGCTGCTTTGCCTGGGAGTTTTCTGGGTTTTGGAAGGGGCAGCGGGGCGGGGTTCCCCAGAACTTCTTTTGGAGAAGCGTCATTCTGCGTGTGGTGTCCACTGAGGGGCTTTTAGCCAGAGGCGCCTCTGGCCAGGGGGGGAAATTGGAGTCGCTCGGGTGAGCTAGGAGAGATGATTGAAATCTGTTGGCTGAGCTGGTCAATCCCCCCGCCCGTTGGACCTGGCTGAACTTTCCTCCCTCCCTCCGGTCACTGCGGAGCTGCTGGAGCCTCTCCCCCAACACACTGTATTCGGGTTGGGGGGGGTCCACTGTTTGGGGGTAGAATTTGGCTGCAGAAATGCAAGGTGGGCAGCCTTGGAGGGCCTCTTCACCCTTCCCCTTTTCCTCTCAGCCCTGCAAAACCAGAAATCTCCCCCCCTCCAAGCAGCAACTGAGACTGTGCATGGGGGAGGGGGGGGCAGGAGAAGAAGAGCTCCTCAAGGAGGAAAGGGGTCCCCTGACTCTCCCTCAGACCCGAAGGAAGGAAGGAAGGAAGGAAGGAAGGAAGGAAGGAAGGAAGGAAGGAAGGAAGGGAAGGAAGGAAGGGGGAGGGAAAGGAAAGGAAATGGGAAAGAAGGAAAGGATGAAAAACGGAGGGAATGGGAAGGGAAGGAAAATGGAAAAGAGAAAGGAAAGGAAAGAGGGAAAAGGTGAATAATGGCTGCTGGTAGAGTGGTTGGGAGCAGCCTGAGGTGGGCATTCGGGAGCAGGCCAAGATGAGCAGGAGGCCACGGCAAAGACAGGCAAACAGGCTGGGCTGCATGGCCACGTGGTCGAGGCAAGGGAGACAATGAGCAGCTGCAGCTATGACTCTAAGGCACCAGCCAAGGCCTGTGAGGCAAGTAGTGGTGGGGAGAGACGTGGCCAGGCAGAATTCTTACTACCAGTTCACCCGAACTGTGCCAGACCGGCTGAATCCCACCATTGACTGTATCCTCCCTTCTCCAACCAAGAGATTGTGTCAGTTGGAAAAGGGGCTCCCAGACTCCTCTTGATCTTCAGCTCTTCTCCTTGTGGTCTTTCCTCAAGGCTAAGAGCAGCTCCTTTCAACTCTTCCTTGGCTTCATTGTCCTTCCCTGAAGTTCACGTAGATTTTGTGCAAATTCTCCTCCACGTGTGATGCCTGCAAGGGGACCTGGTCCTTTTGTTGGGGTCTCCCCGAACCAGAACATTCACTTCCTGATATTTTTACAGCTGCATTTGCCTTCGTTCCATAAACATCTCCCGGCTGACTCAGATTCTGTTTCCAGTTAACTACGATTTTGAGATCATTTTCACAAGCATACATATCAAGTTTGGAATCCCTCATCTTTTTTCCAGTCCATCATTCATGTTCTTATATGAGACTCTATTGTTAGTCAAGTCCTAGTTGCTAAAAATCAGATATTTTTCTACTGCTTTTTACTTATGCACCCTTCTCTGCGTGCTAATCATAAATATTGTTTCTGGAAATTTGATATTCCTCTTATAAAATTTTTTATTCAAAAAGGTAAAATAATTTATTACAATGACAAAACAAAAGTAGACAACATATTTTTTTAAAAAAATGTGCATTAAAAACAGACAAAAACATGCATATTGTCCCCCCAGTTGAATACAATGCAGCAATAATAGTTTCTCCCCTTTGCAAAACAGGCCCACCATTATAAATTACACATCTATTTGCAACTACTTGACTTGTCATCTATCTGCTATATATAAAAATGTAGTTAATAGGCAATCCAACAATAAAGTTAAATTTCAAAACTTCAAACTTCTGTGTTATCTGCTGTTGTATTTAACTCACAGAATATTTATAGGGGCTTCTTATCTACTACAGACCACCACAATCATTACCTCTGATCTATCCAGAATCTGTCCAGGGTTAAACATCTTTGTTTGATTCTTAATAATAATACATTTCTTTAAAATTTTAATTAGGATCTTTCCCAACAACTGCTTTCTTCCCCAAAGTCTAAGGACCTCCTGTAAATGGAAAAACAACGGCTCTTAAGACTTGTTTTCCAGTTAAATATGACAAGTCCATTCCCCAATCTCCCTCAATCTTCTTGAAAGAATCCATTTCATCAGTCATCCGTTCTGTCCACTTTGAGTCTTCAGGGTCCATGGCCTCTCCAGCCATCTCCAAGCAGCCTGCCTTCAAACCAGACTCCTCCTTCAGGGATGCCAGCAGCAAGTTAAGTTCCAGTCCATCCATCCAATCCATCCTATTCAACAATTGTTGCTTGCTTCTGATTATCTCCTTTAAGTTGATTTAAAACCATTGTTACTTTATTAAACTTTTAAAATGAAATTTAAGATAAAGTTTCAAATAAAGCTTCTAAGTTGAAAGACTTTATATTCTTTAAATCACATCAAATTAGCTTAGTCTAAGATCGTATTAATTACCATATTAATGACAGAAAAATTGATGACCAATGGCAAATTATAATCCATCACCTTCAGGTTTCATAGGAAAGATTGAAAATTGTTAAAAATTATTTGAGTAACATTTTGACGACCGTTTTTATCCATTTAGTTATCATACCACCCCTCAAGTTTCCACAAAATTCACAAAATTCTTTGCGAGTCCTTTATTGAAATCCACTTCTATCACCAGAGTTCCCATAATCCATTTAGAAAGTGTAATGATGTGTGAGAATGACTTTTGGGATGAGGGGAAGAGAGGCTGCCTAGGGAAGGATCAGATAAGAGGGGAGAATCCTGCAGCTGCATAATGGGAGAGAAAGAAACTCAGGATCCTCACTAACTTTTCAGGCTGAGAAAAGAGCTGGTGGGAGATTTGTTCTTTCGGATTTTAAAATTTTTGTTAAAGTCACATTACAATAAAGCAGAATTAGCACATCTGGAGGTGTTTTCCATCAGGATTACAGGGGAGAAGATTAGCCTGAAAGATTTCTTCTTGATCAACCCATGCTTTCAGGGAATCAACCTGTTGTTTTCAAAGAGTTTATGGATCATCTTTTTTTTCTCTGTTCATTTTATTGAATGTTCCCTATAATTGACTAACTGTGTGGATTATATTTTCTTTATATTGTGTCAGTATGTGTTTGACAAATTTCTATCAAACTTTTTCATTCACTTATGAAGATATTGGCAGTATTTGTACCCTATTTAACCGTATTTGGAGATTAGACAATTGTAGAAGAAAGATTCAATGTGGGATAAGAAACAAAGTTTTCTGCTTTTCAAAATTCCTGGATGATCCCATTCTAGTTTCATCCCTTTCTGGAGAAGAATGAATTTTGGAATATTTCCCAGTTTAAACTCTACTTGGACCAAAATGGAGAGATAACAGCAGATGTTGGCATTCACGGCTTCTTGGTTCTCCCCAACGAGCATCCCAGGAAAGAGATTCTGGCGTATTTTATAAGACAGAGACTTAATATCAAACAAGATGCTCTTTCACAGCTAAAGTTGCTCAATAAGGTGAGAGAAATTTTGGTGTCTTTTCTCTGTTTCCCAAAGCCTGAGGTCCCATTTCAAGTGGGCAAAGCTTACAGTCTCCAGGGTGGTTGACCTTCCATGCCAGTTGGTATCATCTAATGGAAGTTCTTCAACAGACGGGACCTTAGTGTAGGGGCTTTGCCATGTTTTATGGAAACCTTTCAAGATCTTACTGGTCAGAGGTTTCTTTCTTCATCAGTTTTATTCTATATTAAAAAATCTAATGGAATAAAAGTTTCCTAAATCTTTTACATATAACATCATACTTACCTTTTTTTAAAATTCAATCCGTTAATAAAGTTTAAAGTAGAAAAGTACTTTATTGTAATATTAAATACCAAAATCAAAAGGGAGGAACTAAATGAAGAATCTGCTAGTTGTTATACCTCCTGCATCTGTTCAGAAGTAGTCAGAGATTTCATATTTACCTCAGTGAAGATCAGAGGCTACTTGTCTCCATTCATTTCTCCCTCCATTTTCCATGGACGAAGAGTCCTAACATCTTTTCTTTGGCATTCCTTGTTTTTCTGCTCAGTCCCTGCCTCAGTCCAAATGTGCAGAAAGTTGTCGTCCTGGATTTGTTAAGAGGGCTCGAGAAGCAGAGCCAGTTTGCTGCTATGACTGCATTCCTTGTCCGGAGGGGACCTTCTCCACTCAGGAAGGTGGGTCACACTGAGGAAAATGGGAGGCTTGTGGAACTGGATCCATCCAGAAAATTTTCATGAAAGTGCAAGTTAAAAGACAGATTGAAGTTCACCAGTTTTTTTTTTATTTTTAACCTGCACAATTTATTATTTAAAAGGAAGTAAATCAAAAAAACTTTGAAGGAGGGGCTGGGAAGAGTTGGGAGGAGGAGGTGGAAGACTGAGCAAGTTTTACTACTATTTAAGGAAATATCTCTTCTGTTTTTTAGTTTGGACTTCTGCTGCTAAATTCACCTTTCTAGGAACACCTGAGTTCTTTGAAACTTGATGAATTGTTTTAGGTCCACCTTCTGAAAGACCTTGCAATTCACTGTATATTGAATCCTCCCCTTGAGGATCACTGAGAAGGTGTCACTGGTCCATAATGTGGTGCTGTGGATAGTTATGGGGGGAACTCATTACACAAATATTCTGCCAGTCATGTAGATCAATAAATCAGAGTAGAGCTGGAAGGGACCTTGAAGATCTTCTACCCCTGCTCAAGCAGGAGAACCTATACCATTTCAGACAAGTGACTGTCCAGTTTCTTCTTTAAAACATTCAGTGTTGAAGAACCCAAAACCTCTGGAGGCCAGCTGTTCCACTGGCTAATTGTTCTTACTATTAGGAAGTTTCTCCTTAATTCAAGATTATTTTTAAGTGTTACAAGATACTGTAGGTATTCTCCAAGTCCAGTATATTAACTGCCATGTGGCAGGACTCAGGATGTTTGCCTAAAAAGATTATATGATTTGTTAGATCATGGCAATGAGAGGACAGACTCCAGACATGAAGGCAACAACAGCTCTTTATTAGCAGTCAAGTATGTACAATCCAGCAACTGTGAGGTCTGAAAGCTCCCGTTTTATAGAGAGCTGTCAGGCCTCTCAACCAATCAGGTTAATCCAGGCTTCCCGCCTAAATGGAGGACTGGAGTGGAAACCTCTATAACTATTTACAATATCTAACACTCCTCCCCTCTTAGTCGGAGTGTTCCTATTGGTTACGTAGTCTTTGAGATAGGCGGGTCTTTGCCTGACTCGCTCAGACCTGCGCAGTTCATTTTGAACCGGTTCGTGAAGAAGGTTGGAGGGACCTCTGTGCTCCTCTGCTCCAGGCAATGGAAGTTGCTGGAACTTACCCCTGGCCGCGGCTGGAGTCCTTGGAGCTTGTTCGCTTGGGGCTCGCTGTGGGCTAGCGACAATGTCAGGTATGCTTACCGATTTGTTCGGGTTTGAGAATTCTGTAGAAGGAGTGACTGGTTGCTCTTTTTGAGTGGAGCCTTGGTCAGTTGGCGTCAGAGTTTCGTCTGGTGCCCTAAGGTTGGAGTGGGTTAGGCGACCGCGGAGTTGGTCAATGTGCCTCCTCCAATTTCTACCATCCTCTAGCTCCAAGAGATAGGAGTGAGGCCCTGTGATGCCTATCACCGTGGCAGGAATCCACAGAGTCCCCCCTGCATAGTTGTGGGCGTATACTGAATCCCCTATGCTAAAGTTCCAAATCTTGCTGGTAGAGTCTGGGGGCGATGTGGCAGAGTAGTTTGGGTGTAGCCGGTCTAAGTGGGACCTTAGCTGGCGATCCATGAGAAGCTCGGCTGGGCTTCTCCCTGTGGTAGCGCTTGGCGTGATATGCTGAATTAAAAGATAATGATCGATGCGTGTTTGCCAATCACCTGGGCCCATCCTATTGATGGCTTCTTTTGCTGAGTGCACCATTCTCTCCGCCTGTCCTTTGGAGGCCGGGTGGAATGGCGCGACGAGGGCATGCCGAATTCCCTGGCTAGCTAGGTAGGTCTCGAAGTGCATGGTCGTAAATTGGGGCCCATTGTCAGAGACCAAGACATCAGGCAGGCCGTGCATGGCGAACAGGCGCCGTAGCACCTTGATGACCGCCTCTGCCGTGGTAGAGGTCATCAGGGCTACCTCTAATCATTTCGAATATGCATCAACAACTATTAGAAAGGTCTGGCCATGAACGGGGCCAGCGAAATCTATGTGCACCCTAGACCATGGTGCTTGAGGGCACTCCCACTCCTTAGCGGGCGCCTCTGGAGGGGCTGGTCTGGATTCCTGACAGGGCTTGCAAGTGGCCACCCACTCTTCTATTTCCCTGTCCATGTTAGGCTACCAGACATAGCTCCTGGCCAATGCCTTCATCCTGACAATGCCAGGGTGCCCCACATGCAAAGATTCCAATACTGAACGACGCAGTTTGTGAGGAACAACCACCCAGTCCCCCCACAGAAGGCAACCTTTTAACACAGACAATTCATCATGTTTAGTATAAAACAATTTAAATTCAGCCCCAACAGGCCCCTTGGGCCACCCCCTCCATACCCAGTTAAGCACTTGCTTAATGATTGAGTCCTTCGCCGAAAGGCGGGCAACGTCTGTAGAGGAGACCGGTCCAGAGTCCAAACAGTCTATGAGGAGGACCGGGGTCTCCGGAGTGGGGTCTGCAAGCAGTTCAGGCAGAGGGCAGCGGCTGAGTGCATCGGCGTGACCGAGCGTGGAGCTGGGGCAATGAACAAGTTTGTACGAATAGGCAGCCAGGAAAACAGTCCACCTGGTCATGCGTGGAGACAGGGACACCGGGGTGGGTCGGTCCCCAGCCAGCAGCCCCAGCAGCGGCTTGTGATCAGTCACAAGTTCGAAGTCTCGCCCGTAGAGGTACTCATGGAACTGCTTGACTCCCGCTATAGCAGCCAAGGCTTCCCTGTCCAATTGGCTATAGTTTCTTTCAGCGGGAGACAAGGTCCGCGAGTAGTAGGCGATGGGGGCTTCGGTTCCATTAGGCATTTTGTGGCTGAGGACCGCGCCGACGCCGAACGGTGAGGCGTCACAAGTTAGGACCAGCGGCAGCGTTTGGCTGTACTGGACCAGCAGGGAGTCCATTGTCAGGAGGCGCTTGACAGTGGCGAAAGCGGCGGCCTCTGCTCGTCCCCAGTCCACTTGCCGTTTTTGGCTAGCAACCGGTGTAGAGGTTCAGCAACTGTCGCTTTCTGCTTGAGAAAGACGCTGTGGAAGTTAAGGAGCCCGAGGAAAGCTTGCAACTCGGTCTGAGTGCAAGGTGTAGGGGCGTCCTGAATTGCTTTTATTTTTTGGGATGTCGGGTGGATCCCAGAACCATCAATCATGTAACCCAGGAACTCTACCCTGGGCACATTAATTTGGCATTTTTCTTTCTTGAGGCAGAGAACCTTTTCACGAATTCTTGTCAAAACAGCCCTAACGCGTTTTAAAAGCTGCGCCTCATTTGCAGCCGATACCAATATGTCATCAAAATAGGGAACGACTCCTGGTATCCCCTGCAAAAGCCGTTCCATGACGCTTTGGAACAGTCCAGGGGCGATACTAACACCGAATTGTAGGCGGTTGCATTTGAATGCACCCCTATGCGTCACAATGGTCTGGGCCTCCACCGTGGTGCCATCTACAGGCAACTGTTGGTATGCCTGCGCCATATCTAATTTCACAAAAATTTTTCCTGGCCCTAGCGAATGTAGTTGTAGCGCGACATTAATTGTACATTTATAGTCCGCGCAGATGCGGACTGACCCATCCGGCTTGACCAGGGTCACTATCGGGGTCTCCCAGCGAGCATGGTCGACTGGTTCTAGGATCCCCTGGCTCACCAGCTTGTCAATTTCCTTGTCAATTTTGGGTCAGAGGGCGAAAGGTACCCTCCTGGGCTTGAGCCTGATCGGCGCTACGTTGGGGTCCAAATTAAATGAGATTGGTGTCCCCACATACTTACCGAGGCCGGAGCTGAAGACGTCCTCAAACTCCTTAAAAACTGCCTCGGCAGCGCTGTTGTCCTGGACCGCGTTGATGCCGGTGACGGCCAGGCCTAAAGCCTCGAACCAGTCGAGCCCCAGGAGGCTTTGCAGGGTTGCGCTCGCCATTGTGACGGGTAGCTGGGCTGTGATGGTCTTGAATTGGACCTTGAAGGTGCCCTGGCCAACGATGGGGACTCGGTTCCCCTGGTAGTCCCGCAGCATGATGTCTGGTTTCCGTAGTTGGTGTTTTTTGAGGCTAGGAATAGCCTTTTTGAGCGTTGACCAGGATATGATTGTGAGCGATGATCCTGTGTCAACCTCTAGCTCACAAGGAGCGTCCTCAATGAGGACCGTGAGCTTCAGCTTTTTGGGCCGCTTTGTGCGGACCTGTCCTATCGTGGTGAGATAGGTTCTGAGTGGTTCTCTCTGGGAATACTCTCTCTGGGAATACTCTCTCTGGGCTGACTCCCTCAGTTCTCTCTCTGGGCGCCCTTTCTGGTTGTGCCAAGCCCCTGAGGTGGGCCTCTGTTGGCATGTTTGTGGCTGCCAAGTGGTGGCAGGCCCGTAACTGCAGCACGCTTTTGCGATGTGCCCTTTTCTCTCGCAATTTCGGCAAATTGCATCCTGAAATTTACAAGTAGACTGGGGATGGCTCCCTCCGCAGCTTGCGCAGGGCGGCAAGCTGGAGTTGAAATTTCGCGCTGGTTTCGTGTGGCTGCTGCGCATGCGGTAGCTGTCATCGCACTCGCTGTCATCGGTTTTCTGGTCTGCGGCCTCATGGTGGACTCTCGCTTGCTTCGTGGTGGTCTGGGGCGCGTAGTGTTGGCGCTGTAGCGTCTCTGTAGACCGGTCAGCAGATTCAGATGCTCTTGCTTCATCAAGGGCGATTTGCAGGGTAAGGTTAGTTCAAGCCAGCAGGCGTTTCTGTAATGGAATGTCTCTTACCCCGCATATTAAACGATCCAAGATGTGGTCATCTAGGTTCTGGAAGTTGCAGTGGATAGCCGCTTTTCGCAGGGCAGCTACGTACTGGTTGATACATTCGTTCTCTCGTTGGTTTCTCATATAGAATTCGTGCCTTCGAACGTGGCAAGAACGCTTCGGCGCGTAGTGCATTAGCAAAGTCTGTTGCAAGACCGTCCAGGTTACTGCCTGAATCGGGGTCAGCTCTGACAGATCCTTAGCCGTTTCAAAAACTTCTCTGCCGCAGTATCACAGGAACATATTCTTCTTTCGGGAGTCTGGCACCCCCATGAGATCGTTGGCTTCCAAGAAGCACTCGAATCTTAGCATATATGACTCCCAATGCTCGTTTATGGGGTCGAACGGAGTTGGCGGAGCGTGCATGGCCATTTTGTTCTGCAGTTTGAATTTGCCACCTTAAAATGGCTGCTCGAAGCCGCGCCGAATGCTCCGGGCTGGATTACTTGCTGGATTGTCTCGTTGTTCTTCTTTGTCCTATCTTCCTCTCGATCCCACCTTCGTCGCCAGTGTTAGATCAGGGCAATGAGAGGACAGACTCCAGACATGAAGGCAACAACAGCTCTTTATTAGCAGTCAAGTGTGTACAATCCAGCAACTGTGAGGTCTGACAGCTCCCCTTTTATAGGGAGCTGTCAGGCCTCTCAACCAATCAGGTTAACCCAGGCTTCCCGCCTAAATGGAGGACTGGAGTGGAAACCTCTATAACTATTTACAATACCTAACAAGATCCATCCAGAACATTTTCATGAAAGTGCAAGTTAAAAGACAGATTGAAGTTTACAAGTTTTTTATTTTTATTTTTAACCTGCATAATTTATTATTTAAAAGGAAGTAAATAAAAAAAAATTTGAAGGAGGGGCTGGGAAGAGTTGGGAGGAGGAGGTGGAAGACTGAGCAAGTTTTACTACTATTTAAGGAAATATCTCTTCTGCTTTTTAGTTTGGACTTGTGCTGCTAAATTCACCTTTCTAGGAACACCTGAGTTCTTTGAAACTTGATGAATTGTTTTAGGTCCACCTTCTGAAAGACCTTGCAATTCACTGTATATTGAATCCTCCCCTTGAGGATCACTGAGAAGGTGTCACTGGTCCATAATGTGGTACTGTGGATAGTTATGCTGGGGAACTCATTACACAAATATTCTGCCAGTCATGTAGATCAATCAATTAGTCAGAAGAGAGCTGGATAGGACCTTGGAGGTCTTCTAGTCCTACCCGCTGCTCAAGCAGGAGATCCTAGACAATTTCTCTTCTTAAAGCCTACAATGTTGAAGGACCCAAAATCTCTAGAGGCAAACTGTTCCACTGATTAAATGTTCTTATTTTAGGAAGTTTCTCCTTAATTCCAGGTTGCTTCCACATGTTACAAGATACTGTAGGTATCCTCCAAGTCCAGTTTATTAACTGCCATGTGGCAGGACTCAGGATATTTGCCTAAAAAGATTATATGATTCATTACTAAACTCTAATAATGTAGGTTCTATGAAGATTCTACACATTATACAGGAAATAATTAACATCCTAGGACTTCCCTCAACTTCATATACCTAGCTACATTTTAAAAGAAAATCCTTCTTATGCTCTTTTTAATGAAATTATTAAGAAATACTTACTGGAAAATTCCCTTAATATCAGGTTACCCAAATAAGTTATTTCTTGTAAGTTGAAAGGACAGAATGTTAAACAAATATTGTTTTGGGGTTTTTCAGATACAGAAAAATGTACCAAATGTCCAGATGATAAATATCCAACTGACAAACGAGTCAAATGTATCCCCAAAGTTATAACCTTCCTGTCTTATGAAGAACATCTGGGCATCATTCTGGTTTCTTTTGCCCTATTCTTATTCCTAATTACAGTCCTTGTATTAATCATCTTCATTAAATACAAAGAAACTCCCCTTGTCAAAGCCAACAACCGGGACCTCTCCTACATCCTCCTGGCCTCCCTCCTGCTTTGCTTCTTGTCTCCTACTCTCTTCATTGGTCAACCAAGGAAAGCCACCTGCCTTCTCCGACAAACGGTTTTCAGCATCATCTTCTCAGTTGCAGTTTCTTCTCTCTTGGCCAAAACCATCACGGTGGTGCTGGCTTTCCTGGCCACAAAACCAGGAAACCGAGCGAAGAGATGGTTGGGGAAGAGCTTGGCCAACTCCATCATCCTTTCTTCTTCTGCTGTCCAAATTATCATCTGCTCCATCTGGCTGGGAGTTTCTCCCCCATTCCCTGATTCTGACCTCCACTCCCAGCCTGGAGAGATCATCCTGCAATGCAACGAAGGGGCTGTTGTCATGTTCTACGTCACCCTCAGCTACATGGGCTTCCTGGCTGCCATCTGCTTCACGGTGGCTTTCCTGGCCAGGAATCTGCCTGGGGCCTTCAACGAAGCCAAGTTGATCACCTTCAGCATGCTGGTCTTCTGCAGTGTCTGGGTGACTTTTGTGCCCACCTACCTGAGCACCAAAGGGAAATACATGGTGGCTGTTCAGGTCTTCTCCATCCTGGCCTCCAGTGTTGGTCTGCTGGGCTGCATCTTCATCCCCAAGTGCTTCATTATCCTTCTGAGGCCAGAGCTGAACACAAAGGAGCATCTCACAGCCAGAATAAATGTAAAAACATGAGATATAACACCATTATGACATTTAAATAATTGTAGGATTTCCTTTATTTTGAAAGAAGATATAATTTATTTCCACTTAGCATGCAGGAGTCAAAATAAGTCTTGTCTGCTTGTTTCCAAATGGGAAATAATTGAATTACTTGAATTCTTGTAGCTCCCTTCCTTTTTATCTCAATAAATCTTGCTAAAGAGAACTGGGAAAGTCATTCAGAGGAATTTGCTTTTCAGCAACTGCCAGTGAATACGACGCCTTTTAAGAAATCATTTGAGCAATTATTCCTACTGACAGTGGCTAAATGTGTTTATGTGTTGTGACCCAACAGTGGCTGGCTGAGCTGTTGGTGGAATCTGACAGCGATTAACACTATGGGACTGCCCTGGAGGCTGAGGAAGACTCTGTGGGGTGTTCGGAGTCAGAGCAAGGACTAGAGAGGCCTGTTGGCCACCAGGTGGCATCTGAGTCAGGGAGCAGTAAGGAAGAACAGAGGGAGGCTGTCCCTGACATACGTATGCATATGGCTGTGAGGAGGAGGGAGCAGCTTCGGAAAAAGGGTCTCAGAAGGAAATAAGAACCGGTGGCTACTGATTTCCCCCCCCCCCCCTGGAGAGCTTATAGGTGGGGCGACGGGAGGGGAATTTTGCAGGAAACAACAGTTTACTGATCTAGCTGTAGAGAAAGATTGGGAGAATTTCGTGAGTTCAAGCCTTGTTTCCTAGAGATAGCTTTCTGGGCTCCCAGCCAAGGGGTTGCTTATCTCCCTCCTTAGTTGTCGCAGACAGCCAAGTCTGCATCTGTATATATATTGTGGAGACTTGGGACAGAACACTATGTGTGTGAGAGAGCGAATAGGAAAGAGATAAGATGGATGCAGTGGGAAGCAAGCCATCTCCATGAAAACAATTGGAATGGCAGATTCACCTGAAATGTTTCCCTCTTCTCAGCTGGGGAAGCAAATATCCATTACTATTACAGTATATGATTCCTTCTTGATATTCTGGTAAAATCCTTTGTACAGAAAGTGTTGATCACAACAGTTCTCTAGGATTTCATCTTGTTGTTGTTGTTATTATTTGTGTGTCCACCTTTAAGAAATTCCTACTGGACTTCCGGTTCCGGCGGCTGACGGCAACGGGCAACTCGTTGCTCGCTCCGGCTCCCCGGTGGGCTTCCCCACTTCTTGGGGGGCACAGGACGCCCCGTAGAGGCGTCCTGCCGGAGGAGCAGCATCGCGGGGGATCCCTGCATCGGCGGCGGCCGGCGGAAGGTCCCCTGCGCGCTCAAGGCACCAGGGAGCAGATCAGAGGGCGCGTGGGCGCGTCTTCGCTGACAGGCTGATCGGAGTGAAAAAAGAAAGCTGAAGGATGCGGCGGCGGAGCGGTGAGGTGTAGACTCCCTTCATTCCTATTACCAACTATAAAATCTGTCAGCTGTGCAAACTTGAACTTTTGTCTTGATTTGGAGAGGTGCGGCTGGAGGGGAGGGGGATTTCCCCCACCCCCCTTGGACAAGCGGCTGGAAACAAGTGAGCTCGCAGCCCCAAGGGAAGGAGGAGGGGGAGAGCCAAACTAAAGATGTCACACCCCTACTAAATGGATTTTCAGATTTAAACTTTTAAGGTTTAAGACAATGAGATCTGGAAGCCCTGGGAACTTTGAACTTTGAAAACTTTATTTGTTGCCTCAATACCCAAAGCTGGCAGGGCAAGATGGCACACTTCCGTTGTCTTCATGAGATGTGAGACTTGACTCCACCCTTTAACTTCAGGCTTTCGGTCTTTGTCTCCGTGCTACCTGGATAATTCTCTTGTGGATTGTTTGCTTTTGAACCCCCTGGAGTGAAAAACGACTGCTCTTCTGCCAGGGTGATTAGAAAATTCCCTTGTGCCTGGACTCTCTGCCCCCTGGACTCTCTTGACTGCTCTATCTCTCTGACTGATCCTTCTCTATACTGACTGGACTCTTTACTTTATAAACAATGGCATCTAAAAGACCACCTCCTGGAAAGTCAGGCTTTGCTGCCTCAGCCCCAACATCTGCAACCTCCAGTCCAAGCACACAATCAACATTAACAGCCTTCAAGCAACCTAAATCTATGGACCTGGAGCTTCATCAAATGTTACAACAACTTCTACAGGGACAAGAGGAAATAAAGAGACAATTGAAGGAGATGAAAGAAGAAATTAAAGAGAACCAGGATAAAATTAATAAGAACTCACAGAGACTGGATCTTTTGGAAGATGGGGCGGCTGAGATGAAGGGAGGGATAGAGGGTGTGCAAAGGGGAAACAAAGAACTTGACACCCAACAAACGAAAATAGAGTTTGAGAGAATGTCTTTTTATCTTAGATTCCAGAACGTGATGGAGACAGATGATGAAAATATAAGGGACATCATGACAACCATTTTGCCTGAGTATATTCAGAAGGAAAAACAACAGATGGGGTGGGAAATAGACCTGGCCTATAGAGTGAATTCAGCGTATGCTAGAACACACAATGTCCCCAGGGAGGTACACATTAAATTTCTTAGGAAAAGCACAAGAGATGAAATCCTGAATGCACAAAGGGGGCAAGCCCTGACATACAAAGATAAGGAGATAACCATTCTGAAACAGATCCCCAAGAAAGTGAGGGAGAAAAGAAAATTTTATTCGCAATTGGCAAATAAACTATACCAGAAGGGGGTGTGGTTTCGATGGTTACTGCCTGAAGGTATGCTAATATTCTGGGAGGAGACAAGAGTTAGAATTAATACACCCATAGAGGCGCAGGCCTTTATGGAAAAAAATAAACTACTTCTAGAAAAACCAGAAGACACTTCAGTAGAGGTACAAGACACGGGAGGGGCCAGAGCACTGCCAGCTGGGGGAGATGGGGCGACATCAAGAAAGCTCAGATCACACAAATAAGTAAGAAAATCCACGTGATATAAACTGACCGAAATTACCAATTGAATTTACCACACTGACTATATGCTATTATGTAATATTTGAATTCTATGCAAATGTATATTATGAGTTTGGAGTGGGGGGTGCACCTACCGCATTTCGCAGCTGCCAAAATTTGTAACCTTTCCCTTACCTTTTCCCTATGTAAAACATTAAAAAACCAATAAAAAACTTTGTTTAAAAAAAAAAATTCCTACTGTTATTTTTTTTTCTTTTATTCGCCCAGAGAAATAAACAGCAACATCTAATGATATTTAATTTTCCACTCTACAATTTCTGCCTAAAGCATTTTCTCTGCTCCTCTTCCAAGCTTGTCTTGTCTGTGAAAGCTTGAGTGATGTTCAGAGAAAGAGGACCTTGAGACTCTCCCCTGGGATGAGATTGAAGGGATCCTGTTTGAAAGCAGCCGCATCGTTGACTGTGGCAAGAGCACTAAATCCCGAGCATTCATCCAGGTCCAAGAAGGGGCTGAGTAAGGGTGGGAACATCTGGGCTTTTAGGAACTTTTCTGAGCCTCCTCCCCTCCCCCACTTCCCTGCCTGCAGGCCTGAGACTTGCGACTTCCCACTGGCTTCCCCACTGACCAAGTTGCCTCACCTAATGACAGTGGGATTCACTTAATGACAGCAACTGTGACTGCAGGGATTGCCATCACTGATTGGTGTGGATGTTCTTTACAACCACACTGCTTAGCTATGACAATTCTGGCCCAAATTGCCATCATAAATCGAGGACTGCCTATACTTTAAAGACCCCCAAGGGCATTAATGGAGAAATTTGGAAGGCTTCAACATTAGTGTCCAATTTCCAGGTTGCCCTTTGGAAGCAGAGCTGGCAATAAGAAACTGAAAGGCAGGAAGTCTTTGCCTAACGACCACAGCCAAGCCCAAAATTTCTGTTACTAAGCGAGACAATTGTTAAGTGAGTTTTCCCCCATTTTATGACATTTTTTGCCACAATCGCTAAGTGATTCATTAAAGTTCTTAGACTAGTAACACGGTTGTTAAGTGAAGCAGACTTCCCCATTGGTTTTGCTTGTCAGAAACTCGCAAAAGGGGATCAATGACTCCTGGACACTGCAACCATCATAAGTACATGCCAGTTGCCAAGCCTCTGAATTTTGAACACCTGCCCATGGGGATGATGTGATGTTGTAGGTGTGAAAAATGGTAACAATTTATTTTTTTCAGAGCCATTGTAACTCCCAACGGTCACTAATTGAATCGTTGTAAGCTTGTATGTGAGATGGGGTACATTTCCTCAGAATCTAAGGGTAACCAAGCCGTCTGCAGTTATGAAGCCCCCCAACATGGAGAATTTTGCAGCGGGCAACAGAAAGCAAAGCTCAGGAAGGGGTGATAGAAACTGGCTTGAGCTACGGTGAGGACAAAGTTTCTAGTCCTCTGTACTAAGAGGAGCTTCCATGATTCCTGACTCCCAACTCCGCTTCCTGGTGCTTTAAAAACACACAAAGACCCCGATTCCTCCCATTTCAGACATCCCTCCATGTTACTAGCCCTGCCCAGTTGGGTCCTTGGCCAGCCTTCCCCTGAGAGACCCCCACCGTCCTCCCCAATAGACCAGCCGCCTTTTCTAAGCGAGGGTGGCCTTCCCTCTGTGGCAGAGGGGCTTCGGCTGGAGCGGAAGGAGGAGGGCCAGACTCCTGCGGAGGAGGTCTTCTTCTGCAGCCTCAAGAAGAAGCTCCCAGTGGGTCGATTCCTGGGGGAGGAAACCAATCTGTAGATTGTGAGCATTAAGGTTCCTCTGGAGGAAGAAGGGCTCCTCCCCACCAGGCTAAGGACCCCTTAAGCTGGGAGGGGAATGCTAGACATGAGCCTGGAGAGAGAGCAACAGCGTCTGCCCCCCCTTTCGTCCCCTTCCCTTTCCTCCCTGAACCCCCAGGAGCTCAGATCTGGATGGGGGAGGGGTTCAGGAGCAGAGGGGACCCTGGTGGGCTTTGGCCCCCTCGAGAACGTTTCCCCAGGCAGATCCTGGGGAGCCTCCCAGAGCCATCCTCTTCCTCTCCATCCAGGCCAGGTGACTACTTTCAAACTCATTCCCGCATCACGAGGGTCGTCTCTGGGGTCAGAAGAGAAACGCAGGTTCCTGTCCATTCTGTGGCAAAAGACAAGCCGGCTTCAACTCTGGGAGGCCGCTGGCAACTCAGCAAAAGAACTCAAAGTGCTGGTAAAAAAGCCACAATGAGGGAAGAGCAGATTCACTTCGAAGTCAGGAGAGAAAGAATCATGGGATAATAATAGCTGCTCTCTGAGAAGCGAGGGGAGGGCTGGGCGAGGGGAGAACACCTCCCCCCTTTCGCCTCTGCCTTTGTCAGGCACCTGGGCTGAGCCCTGGGGACCCAATCTCGGGGTGGGGTGTATTGGGAGGCTGCAGGTGGGGGGGTATAGAAAAGATGGCAGCTCAGCTCTTCTTCACTCCCACTGTAGGCAGCAACATCTGGAGAAGGAGGGGCTTCCTCTGCCTTGGGGGAGGAGAGAAAAGATGACAGGTGCCAAGAATCGGTGGGGGGGGGACACCCACTTTTTGCTCGAGTTGAGGCAGACCCAGTTCCTTCCCCTTCAGACCTTCTGGCTATGGGGATCTGCAGACACCCCTTCACAATAGCCATTCAGTCCCCGGAGACCCTCTCTTCCTCGGTCAAACTTCTCCGACTGGCTGGATCCCTTCCTCTTCAAATGTAACAGGGACCTCGATCTGGCCATGGCTGATTGACAGCTCCTCGATATTTTGGGTTGGTTTTGAGCTAGACTGGCTGGGTGGGGTTCACTCTGCTGTGTAAGAGCTGCGTAAGAGAATGCCACAAACATGTTCCAGACACCTGGTGGCAGGTGAGGAGGGAGGAAAAGTCCATGGACTGAACAGATGGGAGGGAGGGGGAGAGGGGGAGAGAGATCAACGAATGGCCAGAAGACTTGGGGTCTCTTCTGAAGAGGGAAACTGTTAGATTCGGGCAACGAGAGACAGACTCCGGACACGTAGTGACTTAACAGCTCTTTATTAGTAATAGTAGTGATCCAGCTTGGTGTGTGGTCTGAGGGTTCCCCTTTTATAGGGATCGGGTACGCCTCTCAACCAATCAGAATGATCCCTAGTTCCCGCCCTAGCGGCGGACCTGAGTGGAGACTTACAGCGATATATGCTAATATCTAACACCCCTCCCTTCTTAGACGGAGTGTTCCTGTTAGTAACAAAGTCCTTTAAGTACGTCGGTTTCTGTCTTACACGGGTGGATCGTCTGAGTTCAGGTTGAGCTGGAGTGGGTGTGAGATCGGCTTGTTTGTCTAGTTCCGTTCCGCAGTCGAGGGGTGGAAGGCTTTCCTCGCTCGGATGCTGTTCTGCTCCGTCGTTGATCTCTGGTTCCACTCCGGGCTCCGGGGTGTTGTGATCCTCTGTGTTTGGGCTCTCAGGTTGCTGACTTTCCAACGGAATATAGTCCTCGTAAGCTGATCGCAGGTCTGAGTGTGTTAGGCGACCCCGGAGTTGGTCTATGTGCCTTTTCCAATTTCTACCATCTTCTAGTTCCAGCAAGTATGATCGTGGACCCGTGATACCAATTACCCTTGCCGGCATCCACAGCGTTCCCCCTGCATAGTTGTGGGCGTATACTGAATCCCCTATGCTAAAGTTCCGAATTTTGCTTGTAGAGTCTGGGGGCGATGTGGCAGAGTAATTTGGGTGAAGTCGGTCCAGGTGAGACCGTAGACGGCGGCCCATGAGGAGTTCAGCGGGGCTCCTACCCATCGTGGCGCTGGGGGTAATGTGCTGGATTAAGAGGTAATGATCAATGCGTGTTTGCCAATCACCTGGGCCCATCCTAGCGAGGGCCTCTTTTGCAGATCGCACCATTCTCTCCGCCTGTCCGTTCGAGGCCGGATGGAATGGCGCAACGAGGGCATGCCGAATTCCCTGACTTGCTAGATATGTTTCGAATTGCATGGCCTTGAATTGGGGCCCGTTATCGGAGACCAGGAGGTCGGGCAGGCCATGAGTGGCGAAAAGTCGCCGTAGTACCTTAATGACTGCCTCTGCCGTGATTGAAGTCATTAGGACTACTTCCAACCATTTGGAGTATGCATCCACAACTATTAAGAATGTTTGTCCCTGGACTGGCCCTGCGAAATCGATGTGTATTCGCGACCAAGGTGCTTTTGGTTTGTCCCATTCTGTGGCGGGCGCTTCAGGGGGTGCTGGTCTAGACTCTTGGCACGGATCGCAAGTGGCTACCCATTCCTCTATCTCTTTGTCCATATTTGGCCACCAAACGTAACTCCTAGCTAACGCTTTCATCCTTATGATCCCCGGATGCCCAACATGTAACGCTTCTAATACATTTCTCCGCAATGCGTATGGAACAACAACTCGATCCCCCCATAATAAACAACCTTGTAAAACCGACAATTCATCACGTTTCGACCAAAACAGTTTGAATTCGGGTCCCACATTTCCCTTGGGCCACCCCCTCCATACCCAAGTTTGCACTTGTCTGATTACATTGTCCTTAGCAGAAAACCTAGCAACGTCCAAGGAAGAAACAGGTCCTGAGTCCAAACAATCGATTAATAAAACCGGTACCTCGGGAGTGGGGTCTGTTAAAAGTTCTGGAAGTGGGCAACGGCTGAGTGCGTCTGCGTGCCCTAGTGTGGAACCCGGTCGATGTATCAGTTTGTAGGAGTACGCAGCCAGGAAAACAGTCCACCTGGTCATGCGCAGGGAGAGTGAGACTGGTGTGGGGCGGTTTCCCGCCAAAAGACCAAGCAGTGGTTTGTGGTCTGTGATGAGCTCGAAATCGCGGCCGTAGAGGTACTCGTGGAAACGTTTGACTCCTGCCACAGTGGCTAACGCTTCTCTGTCCATTTGGCTGTAGTTCCTTTCGGCTGATGAAAGAGTCCTTGAGTAGAATGCTATGGGCGCTTCGTTTCCATTCGGCATCCTGTGGCTGAGAACTGCGCCGACGCCGAAAGGTGATGCGTCGCAGATCAAGACCAGTGGTAGCGTCTGGCTGTATTGAACGAGCAGCGAGTCGGTGGTGAGCAGGCGCTTGACTGCGGCGAAAGCTGCTGCCTCGGAGCGTCCCCATGTCCATTTTGCGTTCTTGGCGAGGAGTCGGTGTAGTGGCTCAGCAACGGTCGCTTTCTGTCTCAGAAAAACGCTGTAGAAGTTGAGTAGTCCGAGGAATGCCTGCAACTCGGTCTATTTTCGTGTTGTGGGGGCATCTTGGATCGCCTTAATTTTCTTCGATGTTGGATGTATGCCCAAACCATCGATTCTATATCCCAGGAATTCTACGCTAGGCACGTTAATTTGGCATTTCTCTTTTTTAAGGCGGAGACCCTTTTCTCTAATTCTATTCAAAACAGTTCTAATCCTTTTTAATAGTTGCTCCTCGTTTGCAGCTGACACCAAGATGTCGTCAAAATACGGGACGACCCCAGGGATTCCCTGCAAAAGCCGTTCCATGACGCTCTGGAACAGACCGGGAGCGATGCTTACACCGAATTGTAACCGGTTGCATTTGAAGGCACCCCTATGCGTCACTATAGTCTGGGCCTCCGCCGTGGCGCTATCCACTGGCAGTTGCTGGTACGCTTGTGCCATGTCTAATTTAGCAAATATTTTCCCTGGCCCCAACGAGTGCAATAGGTGTTGGACTACTGGCACAGGGTACGCGCTTTGTTGTAAAGCGACATTAATTGTGCATTTATAGTCCACGCAGATACGGACTGACCCATCTGGTTTAACTGGGGTCACAATGGGGGTTTCCCAACGCGCATGATCCACCGGTTCAAGGATCCCTTGCTCTACGAGCTTATCTATTTCCTTATCAATTTTGGGACGGAGCGCAAAAGGCACTCGTCTTGGTTTGAGTCGGATTGGCGCCACATTGGGGTCTAAATTGAATGATATAGGTTTACCCACATACTTACCAAGACCGGGGCTGAAGACATCCTCGAACTCCTTAAAAATCTGTTCAGCGCTGCTGTTCTCCACGGCGTTGATTCCGGTAACTTCTAGCCCCAGGGCTTCAAACCAATCCAGTCCCAGGAGGCTCTGTAATGGCGCGCTGGCGACGGTCACAGGCAGCTGGGCTACGATGTCCTTGAACTGTACCCGGAACGTGCCTTGACCCACGATGGGGACCCTGTTCCCCTGGTAGTCTCGTAGCAGGATGTCTGGTGTGCGCAGTTGGCGCTTTTTAAGGCTAGGGATTGCCTTTTTCATGGCGGACCATGAAATGATCGTGAGTGACGATCCTGTATCAACTTCCAGCTCGCAAGGGGAGTCCTCCAGGAGGACAGTGATTTTCAGCTTTTTAGGCCGCTTGGTGAGGACCTGACCTATCGTTGTGAGATAGGTTCGCAATGGTTCTCTCTGGGTCAACTCTCCCTCCGCATCAGTATCCTGGGAATACTCTCTCTCGGCTCTCTGGTAATACGCCCTTTCAGCTCTTTGTGTGTATTCTCTCTCGGCAAACTCCCTTTGGTTTCTCTCTGGGCGCCCTTTGTTTTTCCGCCAAGCCCCTGGGTTGGGCTTCTGTTGGCGGTATATCGGAGGCTGCCTTTGTGAGGCAGGGACTTCGCTCCAGCACACTCTTGCAATGTGCCCCAGTTTGTCGAAAGGCGAGCAAACAACGTTTCTGAACCTACAGGTAGACCGGGGGTGGTTCCCTCCGCAACTGGCACATGGTGGCAAACGGAATTCGGGTTTCCCCACCGGTCTCATGTGACTGCTCCGCATACGGTGACTGTCCTCGAACTCGGACTCCTCGATTTCTTGGTCGGTGTCCTCATAGTGAACTGGTTCCGGTCTAGGTCGCGCTGTATCCCCGTTGTATTGTCTCAGATGATCTGTCTGCTGATTCGGACGCCCTTGCCTCATCGAGTGCAATCTGTACGCTTAGGTTTGACTTGGCCAACAACAGCTTCTGTAGATAGATGTCTCTCAAACCGCATATGAGTCTTGCCAGGATTTGCTCGTCCAGATCCCTGAACTTGCAATGCGTGGCCGCTTTCCGTAGCGCTGCAACATATTGGTTGATTGATTCTCCCGCCTTCTGGTTCCTCATGTTGAATTCCTGGCGGCGAACGTGGCGGGAAGCTTTTGGCGCGTAATGCGTTTGTAAACTCTGTTGTAGCGCCGCCCATGATACCGATTGTATAGGGGTTGGCTCAGAGAGGTCTCTGGCCGTTTCGAAAACTTCTCGCCCACAGTAGCTCAGGAAGATGTTCTTCTTGCGAGAGTCCGGTACTCCCGTGTATTCGTTTGCTTCGAGAAAGCACTCGAACCTGATCATGTAGGATTCCCAATGGTCGTTCAGTGGATCGAACGGAGCTGGAGGAGTGTGCATCGCCATCTTGTCTGCGTTTGAATTTGCCGCGCTGAGATGGCTGCCGGAATTCCCACCGAATTCCTAGGCTGGATCGAATCCTTGGATTCTGGAGGTAGCGTCTTCGTCCTATCTGTCTCTCGATCCCACCTTCGTCGCCAATGTTAGATTCGGGCAACGAAAGACTCCGGACACGAAGTGACTTAACAGCTCTTTATTAGTGATAGTAGTGATCCAGCTTGGTGTGTGGTCTGAGGGTTCCCCTTTTATAAGGATCGGGTACGCCTCTCGACCAATCAGAATGATCCCTAGTTCCCGCCCTAGCGGCGGACCTGAGTGGAGACTTACAGCGATATATGCTAATATCTAACAGTTTTATATAGTTGTAGTACAATGCCAGGTTGATGGCAAGCATATTTCTGAGCAGCAAGTCATTCTGTGTGCCTGGTGGTCCCAGGGGCCCCTATAAAAGTTGGAGGGTTGTCTGAATAGTGCCACGTTTGCAGTAAATGTCCTTGTCCTCAGGGAGAGACCCCCATTTTAACCTCTGGCCTTTAGTTCTGGCCAAACCTGTGTTCAGGCTATTTACACACCTTCAAAACTCCTTCTCCAAGCCTCCAGGCAACTCCTCAAGCAGTTCTATCCAGTTAGGAAGATCACTTGAAGTTCCCATCTTTTCAGTTATTTATCTCAGTGAAGCCCAGTGGCTACAAGTCTCCATCCATTTCTCCCTTCATTTTCTTTTTTTTTCTTTTTTCTTTATTAAAAATTTTCAATAATTTTTACAATTATCACCCCTTCCCTCTTCCCGCCCTCCCTCCCCCCAACCTCCCAGAGCAAAGCACAGGGTATAAACATTTAACAACCATACGCTAAGATAAGCTAACTAATTTTAACATTTTACTATACTTGTGCTTTAACTCCCCCTTTATTAGACTAACTTTGAATAAATTGTAGTGTCCTTTATGCCTTCATTCATAAGCTAGCTGAAATTTTTTAGTCCGGTATCTGTTTTGAATATAGTCAATCCAGCTTGTCCAATCCAGCTTGTACTTCTCATCCGAATGATCCTTCAAAAACGCTGAAATTTTGGCCATCTCTGCTAAGTTTACTACTTTTAACGTCCATTCTTGGATGGTAGGCAACTCTTCCTTCTTCCAGTATTGCGCCACCAACAATCTTGCTGCCGTCGTTAGGTTCAAGATCAGATTAGTCTCTATGACAGTACAGTCTGAAACTATGCCTAACAAAAATAACTGGGGTGTGAACTTTATCCTGTTTTTCAACATATTTTGAATAACCCACAATATTTTTATCCAAAATGCTTTAACTTTTTTACAAGTCCACCAGATATGGTAGTACGTGGCATCAGCACAGTCACATCTCCAACATTTAGATTGCAGATTCGGATACATACAGGCTAGCCTTTTTGGATCTAAATGCCATCTGTACAACATCTTGTAAAAAATCTCTCTCAAGTTCTGAGCGTGTGTAAATTTTACATTTCTTACCCAAATCTCTTCCCATGTTTCCATCATTATTGGTTCCTCGAAATTTTGTGCCCATTTTATCATACAATCTTCAACTAATTCTGTTTCTGAGTCTATTTCTATCAATACATTGTACAGCCTTTTTATATGCATTGGACCCTGATCCCTAATTTGTTTTATCAAGTTATCCTCACTTTGGATAATACCGAGTTTCTGGTCTTTTTTCCATCTAGCCTGTAACTGACCATACTGGAACCAAGTTTGAATTATCCTTTTGTCTCTTAATACATTCAGAGATTTCAGCTGCAGCGCACCTCTATCCATACTAAGGAGTTCTGCAT
Source organism: Natrix helvetica (assembly GCF_964273705.1). Lineage (NCBI taxonomy): Eukaryota > Metazoa > Chordata > Lepidosauria > Squamata > Natricidae > Natrix > Natrix helvetica. Next base: position 61,504 of record NW_028113570.1, read on the forward strand.
ATGTAGTTCGATCTTGTTTTTGTTCTATACTTATATTCTCTATAACATGTCTAGGCACCCCCCACATAGGTATTTTGTTGTTTAACCTATATTGATATTTTTTCCAAACACGCAGTAAGGCATTCCTTAAAATATGACTTTCAAAGATCTTATCAACCTTCTTGCAATATATTAAGTAGGCATGCCAGCCATATAGCAAATCATAACCCTCAATATTCAATATTCTATCCTCTTCTACCTCCATTTTCTATGGACCGAAAGTCCTAACATCTTTTCTTTGGCATTCCTTGTTTCTCTGCTCAGTCCCTGCCTGAGTCCAAATGTGTGGAAAATTGTCATCCTGGATTTGTCAAGAGGGCTCGAGAAGGAGAGCCAGTTTGCTGCTATGACTGCATTCCTTGTCCGGAGGGGACCTTCTCCACTCAGGAAGGTGGGTCACACTGAGGAAAACGGGAACTCTTGGGGAACTGGGTTTATCCACAGCATTTGGATGAAAGTACAAATGTTAAAAGATACGTTGAAGATTTTCTTGCTTATTTTCAAAATGTGCATTGTCAGAGCGTTTGCAGCGTAACTACTATTAGGAGACAACCCAGGAGCAAAACACAACAGAGAGACTTCGGCATTTAACTGTGGTTTATATACAAGACATATACAGATTTATACACGTGGTAGGCAAATACCTGACAAGCAATCAATTTTCTTCTTAACTCTACAGGGAGAACTTAGCAATGGACACTGGACACAAGGAGAGAGAATGCGTCCTCTGCTGGCAGCGTTATGTAAACACCTCTTAAAGTGGCAAAGGCTTTTGGTCTTCAACCGGCTGTCCTAATGCTGATTCGTTTTCAATGCATCAGCCTTACAGTTGCATCAGCTTTTACAGCTGGTCAGCTCTTAAATCTCCATACCTGAAGACACAGTTTCCTACCTAAAGGGATGAGTAGAAAAAGAACTATGAAGTGGGGGCTGAGAAGTGATGGGAGAAATGGCAGATTCCTGATATTTTCAAGGAACGTCAGAATTCTTTGAAACTTGAGGGATTGTTTCAGGTGCATCTCCTGGAAGGATTGTTGGGATATGTTCTACAGGGGCCTCCCCTTCAGAATCACTGAGAAGGACTCACTGGTCCTCAGTGTGGTGGTGTGGATAATCCTCAGTGCACCTTATTACATGTATAGTAGCAGTGCTCCTAGTAGCCAATCTAGATTACTTGCAGGACTTGGCCAGCCAGCTGGATTTCAAAAGGAAGGGATCTTCCTGGTCCAATATTGATTATGTATTTATGTACTTACTTTATTTATATCCTGCCTTTATTATGCTTACAAATTACTCCTGGTGGCAAACATATCCAACACACCTTCCTCCTCCTCCTCCTATTTTCCCCACAATGACCCTGCAAGAGGGGTTGGGCTGAGAGAAAGTGACCGGTTCAAAGGGACCCAGTTGGCTTTCAGCACATCACACAGGAAATCTTTCACGTCTTAAGACTTACCTTAATACTGTAGACTTTACCTATATCGATATTTAAAAATGATATTTTTTTATTTTTTTCTGTGGAATTGTTAAGAAATGCATCTTGAAATGTAAAAGAATGTTAAAGAAATATTGTTTTTTTGTTTTCTCAGATGCAGGAAAATGCACCAAGTGTCAGGATGATAAATATCCAAATGAGGACCGAATCCAATGTATTCCCAAGGTTATAACCTTCCTGTCTTATGAAGAACATCTGGGCATCATCCTGGTCTCTTTTGCCCTAATCTTGTTTCTAACCACAGGGCTTGTCTTAATCATGTTTATTAAATTCGGGGAAACTCCCATTGTCAAAGCCAACAATCGGGACCTCTCCTATATCCTCCTGGTCTCCCTCCTGCTTTGCTTCTTGTCTCCTTCTCTCTTCATTGGTCAACCCAGGAAAGCCACCTGCCTTCTCCGACAAATGGTTTTCAGCATCATCTTCTCAGTTGCCATTTCTTCTCTCTTGGCCAAAACCATCACGGTGGTGCTGGCTTTCCTGGCCACAAAACCAGGAAACCAAGTGAAGAGATGGTTGGGGAAGAGCTTGGCCAACTCCATCATCCTTTCTTCTTCTGCTGTCCAAATTATCATCTGCTCCATCTGGCTGGGAGTTTCTCCCCCCTTCCCTGACTCTGACCTCCACTCCCAGCCTGGAGAGATCATCCTGCAATGCAACGAAGGGGCTGTTGTCATGTTCTACGTCACCCTCAGCTACATGGGCTTCCTGGCTGCCGTCTGCTTCACGGTGGCTTTCCTGGCCAGGAATCTGCCTGGGGCCTTCAACGAAGCCAAGCTGATCACCTTCAGCATGCTGGTCTTCTGCAGTGTCTGGGTGACTTTTCTGCCCACCTACCTGAGCACCAAAGGGAAATACATGGTGGCTGTTCAGGTCTTCTCCATCCTGGCCTCCAGGGCTGGTCTGCTGGGCTGCATCTTCATCCCCAAATGCTACATTATCCTTCTGAGGCCAGAGCTGAACACAAAAGAGCAGCTTACAGCCAGAATAAATGCAAAAGTATGAGAGATAAGACCACATCCATGTGTCATATTAGAATTAATAAAGTTTATTTTATTTGAAAGGGGAAATTCTTTCCACTTAGATAGTATGCATGAGTCAAAGAGAATCATATCAATATGTTTGAAAATGAAAAATGGATGAATGAGCGTAACTCTTGTCCCTTCCCTTCCAGCTCAATAAATCTTGAAAGTCATTCAGAGGCATCTTCCTTCCCCACTGACTTCGCTTGTCAAAAGGTGAGAAAAGGTGATCACATGACCCAGGGACTCTGCAACCATCATAATTACATGCCAGTTGCCAAGCATCAAGATTTTTGATCATGTGACCATGGGGATGCTGCAATGGTCATAAGAGAAAAAAATGGTCATAAATCAATTTTCTCAGTGCCATTATAACTTCCAGTGGTCAATAGAGAAACGCTTGTAAGTTAAAGACTCCTTTTATCATTGCTAGGAGTTGGTCCTGGATGATTTGGGCCTAGGGCTGCTTTGGGGGCCATAAACTCCTGAGCTGCCTCTGACCTCCCACCTGGGGATGGCTGTCTGGAGCCCCCCAGCACCATATGCCCAGGGGACTCCACCGCCTGCCCAGCCCCAGAGCCCTGGAGGTCAGGCAGGGAGTCTGGTGCAAGAACAGCAGCCCTCACTGACCCCTCCTGGTGCCCAACTGAAGAAACAGCCTCTCTCCTCTGGCCATCTGTGGGACAAGGGCCCTGCATGCCCCCCAAGCATCCCCCCCTCCCCTCCTCTCTCCTCCCCTGGAGTCTCAGCTGGTGCCAAACCCAGAAACCCTCCAGGCAGAGCTCCATGAGCAGAATCGCCCCCTCCGGTCCCAACCAGGTCTCAGTGATGCAGCCAGAGCAGCCGTTTCCTCCACCATGAAGTCGTGGATGAAGGAGCTTTATTGCAGACTGGCATGGCATTCACCAAGGGTCCAGGGTCTTCAGAACCTGCCATCCAGGACTTGGGTTTGAGTCCGAGAGGCTGGACGGAGCCACAGGAACGAGATCCCTCTGACTCGGTCCCCGTGAGTGACCCATTTCTCAACTCTCTCCGTGTTTTTCTCTCTCCCCATCACTATTGGGATCTTCTGACCTGCTCAGACTCCTTTGGAGCCCTCCCCTCTTCCCAGTTCATGGCTATGCAGGTCCCGGTTTGTGGCTCTCAATTCCATCACTCAGTCGGGGGGGAAGCCCTGCGGTTCTTCCACGTTAGCCTCAGCACCAGAAGGAGCTCCCACCCACCCCCATCTTTCCCACTCTAGAGGGGGTCTCTCCCACTGGCCAGTTGGGGGCAAGTGGGGAAGGCAGCCAGCATTCACACACACACATAAATACATACACACACACACACACACACTGTTTCTGTCTCTGTTTCTGTCTCTGACCAATGAGAGTTGTGTATTCTGGGGGATGGTGCAGAGCTCTGGGGCCATGAGATGTGCCTGAATTGCATGTGGGGTTCAGCCTGATCCCTGCAGGAAGAAATGGGCCCTCCTTGAGGTTGGAGTCTGCAGGTATCCAGAAAATCTTTTCCTGAATTAAAAACTCTGCTGTCCCCTTTAAAAGTTCTCTCCCTCCCAGCTTTTGTCACACAAGCAAAGATCAAAGTTATGTTCAAGAATTACAGTGGTGACATCCTCACATACATTTCCTCAAACATCTTTCTGCCCAAGGAAGGAGGAGCTGTAAGGGCCGTAATCTTAATACTGAGTACTAGAAACATGGGAGAGCACTCATTCCCATGCCCTCTTTGCTATCACAATAGCAGAAGGCTGCATTTCCGAGACTACAGGCAATGTAAATAAAAACACTCAGAGGTAGCAACCACAAACAAGGTGTTTTGGTCATAAATAAATCCCGTGTTCTTTTCTTGACAGCCTGGTTGAGAAGGAGCCAAAACCTGAGATGTTGCTTCATTCTCAACCCAGATTGCAGAAGGTTTAGCTCTTGTCTTGTGAATGTCACCATGGACCCCAAACTCAAAAACAGATCCTATAAAAAGTTTCCCTTCCTGTGTGCAGACAGACTGCCTTGGCCATCACTGATTGGGGGTAAATCTAGGTGAGTTCACAGGACATGCTTAACCCAGGTTAATGGGAGGGAATTGCTGTGCCCAATGGGGCATGCCGTGCTTAGTGTGATGCTTCCCACGTTTACATAGTAAAGAGGAAAGTTCCACCAGACAGACAGAATGTGTCAAATGGGGTAAAAAGATATGAAAATCTCAGTCAATATTTTCAGAGGCTCTCTGGGTGACCGAGGATGAGACCTGCTTGTTAGAGGTTCCTTTTGGAATAGAAGGGAGAAAGATTGGTTCCTTCTAAAGCCCTTGCACGCATGCACGCACACACACACATGCACACACGCACACACACGCACACACATGCACACACACACAAACAAATACTCAGGACCAATCATGTTCAGTGCTAGGCCGAGATGAGCCCAACTTGCTAAAACAGCCATCGAAACGCCTGAAAAAACCTGGATGCCCTTAAGATCAGCTGTGAACTTGACTCATTCAGTCTGTTGATGAAGCCATACAACCTGGGAAGAAGGGTTTCTTCCCAGAATAACAGAATTGGAAGGGACCTCAGAGGTCTTCTAGTCCAACCCCCTGCTCGAGCAGGAGATCTTATACTATTTTAGGCTCTGAAGAACAAGACACCCCATATTTTCCTAAGTACCAGAACATCATCAGTAGAAGTCAGGAGGGATTCCAAAATAGGGGGCTATGACGGATTTGTTTAAGGCTAGCCCCACATGTTGATTACAAGGAATTAACTGAAAAAAAGGCAGTTAACTCTGTCAAGTCCTAGAAATATCTAACGCCTCTTCGTACGTTACCTGCTTTTGTGTGGTGGAGGGTCTTCTACCAAGGCCCCCTCAGCCTGCTCAGGTGGGGCATCCATATTGGCAAATGGGGATCCTGGAAAAGCCACCCTTGGATCTGAGGAAGCGCAGGGCATCCCCATATGCGTCACAGCCCAATCCCCCCTTCTCCTTGGAGGCCGCTTCCGCCATCTGTGGCAAGATTTCACTCTCACCACCACCCCTTGCTAGGCTGATTTCTTCCAGGGCTCTGCTGCCATTTTGTCCAAAAACCGTCAGTGGAACTCTGCGGCCATCTAAGACATCTGGATTTCTGAGGCATCTTCCCAGGACTGTTTCTTTGGTCCATCCGCCCTTCATAGTCGATGACCTACAACTAAGCGTTAAAGATTGCGTGTTTATTTCCAGCTTCAGCAGGACATGAAGAAGATACAAAGACGAGACTCCTCCTTCAAAATAAGGGATTCACAGGTGTTTTTGAATACCTATTAAACTTCAGGTGTGACTTTCAATATAGAAAAGAATTCTAGGCTAGAATTCTTGAAAATCCTGGGTCTCATTAGATGACAATTGACATTTTTACTTGCATTAAATAGGTACAGATGCTAAACAACGTGCAATTTTCACTCAGTCACTGAACTGAACTTCTGGAACTGAAATGTCACAACACTATTACACAATTACGCTAATATTCTGTCATTCCAACATAATTTTAAAATAAGCAAGTTGTATGAATTCTGCACCCACTAATAAACTCTGCTTTTTATGAATGCTTAGGCATGTAGCACTGAACACATTCATAGGAAACTATTGGCCCAATCGGCACTGATAGCAGATCAATGCAGCCCTTTTCAACTAATATATTTTATAACTTTATGAGATGCTGGAGACTGTAAATTGTTTTGTCATAAGATCCACAGAAATGAAGGTCAGTGTTCTGGGGTGTTTTTTTTAGGAACATCTGGCTTTTGAAAAATAATCATGCATGAGGATGGTATTAAGTGTAGACATTTTAGATGGAAGATTTTATCTGGTTAGATATTTTATCATTGCTGACTGTTTAATTCTTATTTAAAATAACTTGCCTCCCATTCCAAAAATACCAGAGAGATGTTTTTATTTTCTAAAAATCTTTATCTGCCTGTCGTGGAACATTAAGAAATATTCCTACTTGTCAAATCCTACATTCTGATCTTGTGATGGGCTTATCCACATTACTCTGCCAGCAAACTGATAGTAAATCTAATCCCTTGTTATCTGTTGTGTAATCTTGCTTGTCTTTTGGTGCTAGGAAATGTTTCTGGCTCTTTAAAGCAAATTTAATACTGGTATTTCTGGAAACACAGTACAGTCAAGGTTAGGATTATGTTAACGAGAGCATGAGTGACATTATTATGTAAATGAATGAAAGAGTGAACTAATTGAGAGATGAGATTTAATAGCTTCCCTTTTGGGATGACTAGGAACCCATGGAAGTGATGTTTCAAAGCGATGCGGAGTCTGGCGTGACGGGATTCAGCATAGCTGGTGGGGGAGCCGAAGGCCTATTTGTAAAGCAAGAGCTCCAGGGGTCCCCAGCACCAAACCCCTCTGGTCCAAGAGAAGGTACCGTGTTGCTCTTGGAGTATGTTGGCGTTTTCTCTTAAAACCATTAAATAAGAAAATGGCCATATCTTCAAAGCATGCATTTAAAAAATAATAACCATACGGTACTTTTTAAAAAGTATTGTACGATGAAGGTGCTGCAGGGCAGAGACAAAGTAGTACAAGCAGTCCTCGACTTACGACCAGATCAAAGTTATAATAGACCCCCCCCTCCAAGGCCCATATGACTTGGATTTGAAGGTCTGAGGGTCACCCTCCCCCCCAGTTGTGTGTTTGCATCTTGAGCGCTCAGCAACTGGCCTGTATTTGTGGCCGTTTGCAACATCCTGCAGCCACATGACTCCCATTTACTGTATTTTTGCCAACGACAGTGTTCACTTTATGACTGCCATGTTCGCTTAATGACCACAACAGAAAAGACTGTAAAATTGTGCATGGCCACTTGATGACCTACTTAATGACCAGTGTAATTTACAACCGTAATTCCAAGCTCAATTTCACACATAAGTGGAGGACTACAAGTACGTACTTTTCACAAGTGAATGGAAAGTAATAGACTTTGCAAATTCAGACGAGGAGCCGAGGGATGGATCTGATTGTCTGAAAGGCCTGTTTCTCTTTTCCAGCCAATCAGCTTCTGAGGGTCAGAATCTTTTCTGAAAATATCAAATATGAAGATGCCCTTAAGATCCTACAGTATTTTGAGCCACACAGAGGACGGCTTGTTCTTAAAAGAACTCTGGTTGGGAAAGATGAGCTGGAAGGAGGATATTTGGCAACACAGTCTAAAAAGGGGAAATCAAGTCAGGTAATGTATTGTTCTTGAATTATACTATGGATTAAGGTGGGCATCAGGAAAATCTACCTGTAAGCGAAGTAATTTTAGGACTTTAAAAAAAAGTTTCCCCATCCTACCCAAAGGGAAATAAAACTATGAGGACAGGTGGCTTGCTTAGGTCCTGGTTCTTCCCTAGGAAACGTACAGTGAAAATACAGCGTCTTCCAAAGTCAGGCTGCATGGAAAATTTCTTATATAAATTGTTTGAATTGAATAAGAACAGTATACAAAAGTTAGAACATTTGGAAAAAGAGAAGGACGATAAAGCATTTTTAAAATTAATTAAAAGGTGAAAAAAACCATACTGATACTGATATCGCCATCCCGATTGCCTGTTGGCTTCCAGATGCAATTCAAGTTTCTGGTTGTCACCTTTCATGCTTCAGGGCCTGGATGATGTCACCTTTCATGGTTCAGGGCCCAGATGAGGTCACCTTCCATGGTTCAAGGCCTGGATGATGTCACCTTTCATGGTTCAGGGCCTGGATGATGTCACCTTTCATGCTTCAGGGCCTGGATGATGTCACCTTTCATGGTTCAGGGCCCAGATGAGGTCACCTTTCATGGTTCAGGGCCTGGATGATGTCACCTTTCATGGTTCAGGGCCTGGATGATGTCACCTTCTGTGCTTCAGGGCCTGGATGATGTCACCTTTCATGGTTCAGGGCCTGGGTGATGTCACCTTCCATGGTTCAAGGCCTGGATGAGGTCACCTTCCATGGTTCAAGGCCTGGATGAGGTCACCTTTCATGGTTCAGGGCCTGGGTAATGTTACCTGCCCACCTGGGAACGTCTATCAGAGAGGTCTGGTATCCTCTTGAACAGGCATCACCACCTACGGAGGCCACAGAAGCCTCCCTTAGCTGTCAGTCAGGGGCCTTTCTCTGGAACAGCATCCTACCAGGCATATGGATGGGCCTTTCCATTGGGATCTTCAGAAAGACAGGAGTTGGGAGTATCTCACCAACCTCAGATGAAAGATCTCTCTGGATAAGCAAATTTTTATATTGTGGTTTTTAAATATTTTATTCCTGATAATTCTTTGCACAAATGGTATTTATTTTAATTCAAATTACATATTTGAGGAGTTGATTATAATTGTCCTATAATCCTTGTAATTTTTAAAAAATGATTATAAATGGTACTCCATATGCATTATTTTTCATAAACAAACATTTTCCTTTTTAGAATTTTTCTGCCCAGGGAATGGATCCAATGGAAAGACCTGAAAAGAGAATCTCAGAGGAAGATAAAACAAACTTAATTGTAAAACAGAGAGTGGGAAGACAAAACAGAACTGGAAAAGAGACTGTAGCAGCCTCTGAAGTCTTCCCTTGCTGGCAGTGGCGTAGCGTGGGGGGTGCAGGGGGGGCCGGCCGCACCGGGCGCAACATCTGGGGGGGCGCGGAGGAAAGGAGAGAGGGGAAGCGAGAGGAAGAAAGAAAGGAGGGGAGAGCGAGGCGGGGAGGGGAGGAGGGGGAGAGAGAGGAGGTTGGGGTTGGGGAAGGGAGAGAGAAAGAGTGAAACTGGATTCAGGGAATGTGGCCCCTCCAGAATCCCCTCCCCGCCTGTTCTCTCCCGGCGATAGTCGGGCGCTTGCAGCTGGCGAAGAGAAGCAGCTGGTGCAGCCGAGAAGGGCTGTTACTGCTTTCGTGTTCTCACGCTCTCCCAGTTGAAGAGTCTCAGGCGCGCTGTCGGGCTAGACTCTGTCAGGAGTTGCTCGCTGAGAGTCTCTCTCTCTCTCTCTCTCTCTCTCTCTCTCTCTCTCTCTCTCTCTCTCTCTCTCTCTCTTCCCCCCCCCCCGGTTTTCCCGGCCGCGCTCTCCCTTTTTCTTTCCTTCTCTTTCTGTCTATCTCTCCTTCCAGCACACACTTACGTGCAAAAAAACTCGGGCTCCCGCGCCTCGGGATGTAAACGAAGGGGGCTCGCCCTAGCTTTCTCTTGCGGACACACTTTCCGTGCCCAAACACTCCAGCGGGGAAGGGAGGGCAGTGAGGTATGTATTTATTTATGTATTTAACGTGTGTGTGTGTGTGTGTGTGTGTGTGTGTGTGTGTGTGAGAGAGAGAGAGAGAGAGAGAGAGAGAGAGAGAGAGAGAGAGAGAGAGAGAGAGAGAGAGAGAGAGTGTACAATATACGTGTGCAGGCCTTCCAGAGAACCGGAGAGCTGAACCAATCGAGGCGAAGAACTTGAGGCGCGGGTTGGAAGGTTAAGCCAAAAAAGACAGCGAAAGGGTGCCTGATGGGTACAATTGAATCCCGCCCCTGGTTGTGCTAAGATGGGACCACCCAGGAATAAATAAAAACAGCCGATTTCAAACCATTCTCCACTTCTGACTGCCCCACCTTAAGGAACAGAAGACGGCAGAAATGTGTTGGGCCAAAATAGTTGATCATGTACTTTCTGTGATGGAGTAGCATGGTAGGAAGGAGGCACAGATTTTCAATGTTGTTCCATTTCCTTTTCTCCATATGAATAGGAGCTAGGCTAGATGAGCCTTGTCCTTTCCTCAGTATTGTGTAAAAAGCAGGGAAACAAACAGAAGAATAGAGTTATTCTTCAAAGCTGTTTCCTCTTATTTCCTACACACTTCCTCTGGAGCCTGACTTTCCAGCAAGCATCTTACAAAGAGAGGTGTGTCAACAGGTAGAAAATTTGCACATGCCCATATGACTGAAGGCTGCTCCTCCTTTGGTATTCCATTCAGAGAGGAATAAAGGGCAGTGGAATAGGAATTGCTTCTTTTGATCTTCCCTGCACACCAAAATACCAGCATTTTCAATTGATGATTATAAAGAACAATTACTACATTTCAGATTGTTTATATGCATTTTTCACTTTGGTATCTAGTTAGTTCCTTGCTTTCTACATACAATGGTAATAAATATATCAGGTTTTGTACTTATTTGAAGCATTTTATTACCCATGCTTGAAAAAGTGAATCCCACAATGGTACATAAAAATAAATAAAGCATAATTTGTCAGATGTGCATAACCTATATCCATCTATAGGTCCCAAGGCATTAAAAACCAATTTAAGAAAGATGTCTGCTTGATAAAAAGTTACGTTGGGCCCCAAGATTAGTCTCAATATGCAAAGATGGCCATGCTATTCCTTTTTTTTCATCCTGTTATGGTCATGCAATTTTCTTTGTCTATGTCACCTTCTCAGTATTATATATTCTTTGGTTATTATTTGAAAGTAAATTCTAATTTACATATTGGCTACCAATTAAACACTTAAAAATCCTGTTCACTCATAACTATATTTAAAATATAGGATTATATTTAAATATGCCACAATTTAGATATGGACAGAGACATGTTAGTTCATTCCACAATGTTGGCTTTTAGAAGCCAGTTATCCTAGCAGCGGTCAGCTTTAGATTTGCTTCGCTGGGTGTATAAGTGGAAGCTGCAAGAAAGTTTAACTAACTTTGTTGTCACATTAAGAATCTTTCTTACTATCACTGTTTCTATAGCGAGTTGTGAAAGAAGTTTCTCAAAACTTAAACTAATCAAAACATATCAGAGATCCACAATGAGCCAAGAAAGACTGAGTAATCTAGCAATACTGTCCATTGAGAGAGACTTTAATGTAGATTTCAATTCCGTTGTTGAAAAATTTGCGCTAATTAAAAGCAGGCGAATTTAAATTAATCTGTATATACAGATTGATATCTTGCACTTCTATTAAAGAATTACAATTAGAGGTACAGGACTGAGGAAGTTGGCTCCATCCAGCCCAGCCTTGGATCATCTCCAGGGTATGGTTCCATTTTGATGTTTTGTTTTTGTTCTTGATATTTTTTGTCGTTTACGATGGTTGTGAGACGACATATAATAGCATGGCCCATGCTAGGTTACTACATTTGTAGATTTGTATTCATAGACCTGCTGAAAATGTGGAGAATGTGTAATGCATGTTCGCACTCAATAAAGTGTTTGAAAATAAACTTGTATTTAGATGCATTTTACTTTAATTACATCAGTATTTTCATAACAAACAATACATGTGCTTAGGGGTAAGGGTTTCTTTAACTAATCTAGTGGAAGAGACTCGAGTGCTAAAATCCACGGGTTAGGGGGCGCAAATTACTTGCCTTGCCCCGGGTGCTGACAACCACGCTACGCCACTGAATACACACATTTAAAAAGTCTAATGTGTGTCATCCTTACATGACTGAAATGAAAGGTCTTCCCTGAATGTTTACAGATGAAGAGGGAGTGTAAGTTGCTACTGATTTTTCATTCTTGTAAATAGATTCCTTCCTTCCTTCCTTCCTTCCTTCCTTCCTTCCTTCCTTCCTTCCTTCCTTCCTTCCTTCCTTCTTTCCTTCCATGGGGTGAGAGGCAGACTTGATTTCACCATCTCTTTTCACTTGTTTTTTTCCTCACTTCTCTCTGTGTTTCTGTCTCTGTGTTGTTGTTTTTTAACTCTGCAAAGTTCTGATAATTAGTTTTTCATTAAAGTTGATTTTGTTCAACAGACTGGCTGCACTATTGCATCAGCCCTTTTCCAGTGATGCTCTTGAGCATTAGCTTTCAAAATAAAATATTTTTTTTCTTCCAACTCAGCCGGCAGCTATTTTTTTAGATCTGTGACATGCTCAGGCATTAATGAGACTCAAAAAGGTTTAATGGTGGACAGGACCACCTGGAGCTGAAGGGCACAGATCTTTGTTATGTAGAATAGACTGGCCCAGGCCTTAATGGCTCATTGCCAAAAGTGGGGGGGGGGTGAGTTTCTTCCTCCCTTTTAGGGGGAAATATTCTGCCCTTTAATATTTCCCAAAATATTTCATTTTGTAGGAGAGAGGTGGATGCGAACTTCCTACAGGAGAAACTGCTGGTTGTTATAACAGAAATCGCAAAATTGGATTTCTAGACACATAGACACACACACACAAATACATGAAGTTATATTTAATATTTGCAATTTAAGAAAGTGTTCCAAGTTTTTTTTTAATGGAGTCTAATTGCTTTCTGTTCTCCATAACTGAGAGGAACAGAACAGAAAAATCTCCAACTAATTGCATAGAAGGAAGAGCTCTGCATAGATTTGGAAGAGAGATGGAGAACTTTTAGATAGCAACCCCAGCTTTTCTTCCAGAATTTCATAACCTGCCGTCGGTGGGAGAAGCATCAGAGGGGGTTCGGGAGTTCATGGCTTCCATGACAGCCATGGACCTGACTCAAATGATTCAGGGCCCGACACACGAGGGAGGTCACACCTTGGACCTCGTTTTTGTCTCTCGCCAGTGGTTGAGTGATCTGGGAGGAGTGAATTTAACCATCACTCCTCTATCATGGTCAGATCACTCACTCCTCCGACTTGACTTCCCTGGTGCTACCCCTCGCTGCGGGGAGGCGGAACCGGAAAACACTAGATGGTTCCGCCCCAGGCGCTTGATGGAACCAGACAGGTTCCAGACGGAGCTTGGGCCACCTCCTGCAGCCCTGACCCGCCCTCGGGTAGAGGACCTGGTGGCCGCGTGGAATAATGCGACTACCGGGGCCTTGAACCGGGTGGCGCCTTTGCGGCCTCTCCGGCGGCAACGATCCACCCTGGCTCCTTGGTTCACCGAGGAGCTAAGGGTGATGAAGCGCCGCAAGAGATGCCTAGAGAGTCGTTGGAGATCCTCCCGATCCGAATTGGACCGAGCACAGGTACGAGCCCATTTAAGGACGTACCTAGTGGCATTGAGAACGGCCAAACGTCGATATTGTGCCGCTCTCATTGCATCCGCAGAGAACCGCCCTGCCGCCCTGTTTCGGGTGTCCCGCTCCCTTCTGTTTCAGAGGCCGCGGGAGGCCCCTCTACAGGGTAGAGCAGAGGAGTTTGGGAAATATCTGCTGGATAAAGTCGCTCAAATCCGGAAGGATTGGGTCCCCTTCAGTGGCCCAGTTGAGACGCCAGTGGCGAGTCTTGAGAAACCTTTTTGGGAGGAGTTTGACTTGGTTGCCATCGAGGATTTGGACAGATTGCGTGGACGACTGCGACCTACCACATGTTTGCTGGACCCGTGTCCCTCCTGGCTTGTACTGGCTTCCTGGGAGGTTACGCGCGACTGGCTCCTGGGCCTAGTGAACGCTTCGTTGGGTGAGGGGTCTCTCCTGGCCGCCTTGAAAGAGGAGGTGGTGAGACCCTTGCTCAAGAAGCCTTCCCTGGACCCTACGGAGCTGGCCAATTATCGTCCTGTCTCCAACCTTCCCTTTTTGGCGAAGGTTGTAGAGAGTGTGGTGGCTTCTCAGTTCCCACGACATCTGGAGGAGAATGATTATCTAGACCCGCGCCAGTCCGGCTTTCGCCCTGGGCACAGCACTGAGACGGCCTTGGTCGCGTTGGTAGATGATCTCTGGAGGGCCAGAGATAGGGGTTGTTCCTCTATCCTGGTCCTATTAGACCTCTCGGCGGCTTTTGATACCATCGACCATGGTATCCTGTTGCACCGACTGGAGGGGTTGGGGGTCCGGGGCACCGTTTTGCGGTGGTTCGGCTCCTACCTCTCCGGCCGGATGCAACGCGTGTTGGCAGGGGAGCAGAGGTCGACCCTAAGCCCCCTTACTTGTGGGGTGCCACAGGGGTCGGTCCTCTCGCCGCTCCTGTTCAACACATACATGAAGCCGCTGGGTGAGATCATCCGTGGTTTCGGGGTGGGATATCATCTGTACGCTGATGATACTCAGCTGTACATTTCCACCCCGAACCACCCCAACGAGGCCATCGAAGTGATGTCCCGGTGTGTGGAAGCCGTACGGGTCTGGATGGATGACAACCGACTCAGGCTCAACCCTTCCAAGACGGAGTGGCTGTGGGTTCCGGCTCCCCGGTTCAACCAGATAATTCCATCTCTGGCCATTGGGGGCATTCAACTTGCCCCCGTGGAGCGGGCGCGCAATTTGGGCGTCCTCCTGGATGCCAGGCTGTCCATGGATGAACATGTGACAGCCGTGACCAGGGGGGCGTTCCACCAGGTTCGCCTGGTGCGCCAATTGCGCCCCCTATTGGACCGGGACGCCTTACGCACAGTCACCCATGCGCTGGTGACGTCTCGCCTGGACTACTGTAACACTCTCTACATGGGGCTTCCCTTGAAATGCACTCGGAGACTGCAGTTGGTCCAGAATGCGGCCGCGCGGGTGATTATGGGGAGTACCAAGTACTCCCATGTGACACCTCTCCTGCACGAGCTGCACTGGCTTCCTGTGGTCTATCGAGTGCGTTTCAAGGTTTTGATTACGATCTTTAAAGCGCTCCATGGCTCAGGACCTAGTTACCTGCGGGATCGTATTCTGCCCCATACATCCCTATGACCCATCCGCTCACACAGAGAGGGACTTCTCCAGGTGCCGTCTACCAGACAGTGCCATGGGGCGGCGCCTAGGAGCAGAGCCTTCTCTGTGGCGGGCCCAGCCCTGTGGAATGACCTCCCCCCGGATATTAGGACTACTACTGACCTCCGCTCCTTCCGTGTCAAGCTCAAGACCCACCTTTTCCAAATAGCTGGCCTGGCCCGACCATAACTTCGTAACGCTCCTGATGGGTTTTTTAATTTGGTAATTTTATTAGGGGATTTTAAATTGTATTTTTAACTGTCTTTCACTTAAGTCCATCCTCCTCCATGCACATATGTATATGTCTCTGTTTGTCAGGGGAAAAACACCCTGTTAGAGATCGATGGACCGTGGCTGATTCCCTTCTGCATATCTTTTGAGATATTTAGAAAAGAAATACTCTTTAAGAAAATATTCTAATTAATAAACAAACTTTAATAATAAAATAATAAAAGTAGATGAAAACAGAAAATAACTAATTGGTTACATTTTGATAATGAAAGCTACGTTTTCCAAAGTTGGCTGCCGAACAAAGAAGAAAGGAATTTGGAATGTGTAACGCGTGCGCAATAAATCACTTTCAGATAAGAACTTTTTGTTTTATGACCTGCGCAATAAAGCTTTCTTAGTTTAACTCTTGAGTGTCAGTTTAGGCAGTTCAGGCCTAGCAAACCTTTTAACATCGTGACACCCCTTCTTTTGCTAGTCTGGGCTGACGTCATCAAATCATCAATTAAGGCACATCTTCTTTCGCAGATACTCGTGTTGATTTGCGGCAAGTGGTTTGTTAAGCATGTCTGCGATCTGATCATGTGTAGAAACATATTGCAATTTAACAAAACCTTGCTTAACTAATTGCTTTGTGTTTTGATAACGAATGTCAATGTGTCTGGACCTAGAACCTGTAAAATGTGACTCAGAAATATAGACAACAGATACATTATCTTCCATCACGGTGATTGGTCGAATCGGACGTGTCCAGATATCTGTGATCAAAGCATCAAACCACGTTAGAGAATTACAAGCATCTGAAACACAAGCATATTCAGCTTCAGTAGATGAACATGAAACAAAACTCTGTTTTCTCACTTGCCAGTAAACAGGACAACCATTTAGGAACATCATGTAACCAGAAGTGCTTTTGCGTGACTTCTTGTCGCTCGCCCAGTCGGCGTCGGCAAAACAAATCAGCTTTGGTTGATCAGTGTGTGTTGGTTCTAGCAATAACTTCATGTGTTTAGTGTGTTTTAGGTATTTCAATAACTTCTTAATGCATGACCAATGAAATTGTGTTGCCTTACCTACGTGTCGTGATAAAAGATTAACACTAAGTGCGATGTCAGGTCTGGTCCAACTACTAATGTATAATAGTGAACCAATGACTGAACGATAAAGTGTTTGATCCTCGAACTCAGGACTTGGTTCATGTGTTAAGTTGTGAAAATCTGTTTGCATGGGTGTCTTTGTTGTGCTAGCATCTTTCATGTTGCAATGATGTAGAATGTGGTCAATTTTTTCTTCTTGTGAAAGACTAAACCCCTTCTGTGTCTTTTCAATTTGAACACCTAAATAAGTGCTAATGTGTCCTAAAGATTTCAGTGTAAAGTATCTCTGCAAACTTTTGGCAAAAATCTCACTCATTTTCTTATTTGGACCAATATAAACAATATCATCAACATAAACAAGAATTATCTCATATGCATTGTTAGATCTTTTTGTGAACACGCATTCATCAGTTTCGGACTTAATAAAGCCCATTGAATTTAGTTTGTCAGTAAGACATAAATACCACATTAAACCTGACTGTTTCAGACCATAAAGACTTTTGTTCAGGAACCAGGTATCCCCTTCTTGCTTTCGGAATCCTGGAGGGCTTCTCACGTAGATCTCTTCATCTAGGTCTGCATGTAGATAAGCTGTGTCCACATCAAATTGGAAAACTTCTAAACCAAGAATAGTTGCAGTGGTTAAAGCAATTTTTACACTTTCAGTTCTGACTGTTGGTGAGTAAGTGTTTGTGTAGTCCTCAGGATAACGTTGAGCGAAACCCTGAGCTACCAGTCTGGCTTTGTATAAAGACTCACCATTCGGTTTCTTCTTGATTCTGTAGACCCATCGGGTGCCAATGACTTTCTTGTTTGCTGGAGGTTTTGCAGGTGTGAATACATTAAGTTTCTTTAAACTGTCCATTTCATCCTGCATTGCATCATACCATTTGTCTTGTTCTGAATCAGGAAGCTGTTTGATTTGTGTGAATGTCTCTGGAGGAAGAGTAACGTTGCAAATCAAAGGTACTGGTGTTTTTGTCAGTTGCCATGAATAACGTTGTGGAGGGATTCCTTTTGTGGCCCTCTTGGAGCGTCTAGGAACATCAGTCCAGTCTTCTTCTTCTTCTTCTTCATCATCCTCGTCCTCACGTTCGTCGCTAGCATCAGCATCCGCGGGTTGCGAAGACGGAACATCAGGTTGTGAAGAACTGGTAGAAGGAACATCTGCCTGCGAATTATCATCAGGCTGCGTGGCATCTGGAACACCATCTCTAGGAAAATAAACTTCAGGATCATTGGAATGAATCCTGGACCAGTCAATATCTTCCTCAAAATTAGCAGATTGTGAAATGACAATCACATGTTTAGTATCAATGAATTTGTACCATTTTGAATTATCATCAATACCCATAAATCTCAGTCTCTTTGCTACTGTACCTCCCTTTCTTCTTTGACTTAAGGGAGTGTTCACCATAGCATATGAACCAAAAATGTGGAGGTTCTTGAGATCAGGCTTGTAGCCATACAGCATGTAGAAAGGAGTTTGATTGATTACACTGCTCCAAGTACGGTTGACAATGTAATTTGCATATTTGATTGCTTCACCCCAGTATGCGTTACTGAGATTGGCATCTTCTAGAAGACAACGCATCATGGTTTGTAGAACCCCTTGTCTTCTTTCTACGACTCCGTTATGAGCCGGTGTATATGGAGCAGATGTCTGATGAAGAATTCCATTCTTACGCATCCAGTCCTGGAAACGCTGAGACATGAATTCTGCACCACGGTCACTCTGGATTCTGGCGATGCGAACTTGGTATTGTGTAGAAACAAACGCTGCAAAGTCTTTAAAGATCTGAAAGGTCTCAGATTTCTCTCTCATAGGATATACAAATCCATATCTAGAATGATTATCTACAATTGTTAAAAAATACTTTCTGCCACCAAGTGTTGGTGGGAAAGGACCCACTATGTCAGTGTGTACCAAATCAAAAATGCGTGTTGACCGGCGTGTAGCGTGTTTTGGAATTGCAGCCGCCTTGGATTTAGCCTTTTTGCAAACCGCACAATCCAAAAACACCTTACACCCCTTTAGATCCAAACCTTTTGCGAACTCCGGCATCTTTCTAAGAACACGGAAACTGGCATGCCCCAATCTTCTGTGCCACTTGTGAATACACCTGGAATGCAAAGGTTTACCAGTTAGTGAATTCTCAACATTAACAGTTTCATGAGGACCCTCAGGCTTGCTTTGAGCAATCTGTTTCTGTTTTCTTTGTTTGTTGGCTTTAGGAGCCTTTGGCACAGTAACGCTTTCTCTCTCTGGGACAACTCTCTCTGGGTCTGCGTTGTGCCTTTTTGGAGTTTGCATACTTGCCTGTGCTTGCCCTTTAGGCTTTGGCTTTAAGTAATAAACACCACCAATCAGCATAGTTTCAGCAACAATATCACCATCTTTAACTAAGTAACTTGCTTTTTCGAGGTGGTGAACCTGGAACTTTAACTCTCTAGACAAGTGACTTTGACTAAGCAAATTACTGGTTGCTGAAGGTATGTAATAAACATCAGGGATGTGTGTATCGAGCTCTTCAATGTAAACAGTTCCTTTTCCCATAACCTTGCAAGTGTGGTTGGTGAAGGAATACAGTTCTCGATACTCGGGCTCTGGTTCGCCCATCTCTGTGAAAAGTTCCCTTCTGTGGGTAACGTGCACAGCTGCTCCACTATCTAAAGTCCACAAAAGACGTCTGTCGAACTTTGGATCAGGTTGTGGAACGTTGGTTATGGCCAGTGTTGCAAGTGGAGCTTGTGGATCACGCCTTGGACCACGACGACCTTGTCTTCCGCCTCTACCTCTGCCTCTGGAATCTGTTCCTCTGGGCTGGTACGTGACGGGAGCTGGAACTCGTTGGGGACAATCCCGGGTGTCATGTCCCACACGGTTGCAGGTGTAGCATTTTGGCATCCTTGGAGCGTAGCCTCTTCCTCGGAAGGGACGTCTGGCTGGAGCCTTTGGTGCTGGAGGCCGTTGCAGATGTGGGGTAGCTAACCTGATAGCTTCGTCTTCCACTAAAAGTCTGCAAACGTGGTTAACTGTGCGTTGAGCAATAGGCACGTAGTTAATCTTTGCAACAGCATCTTTCCATTCATAATTCAATGAGTTAATGATGATGCTAATCATTTGGATATCATCGATTACATGGCCATTTTGTCTCAATTCACTTCTCATTCTTTTCAGTTTGGTCAAATGTCCACCAATTCGTTCACCAGGTTTCAACTTCGAACCATGGAACTCAGACATGAGCAAACATGAGGATTCAATTGAAACGGGCCTGTAGCAATCTTCCAAAATAGCCCATATTTCTTGGGCAGTTGCATCAGGTGGAAAGATACCTTGGATCTCAATTTCCATTGACATGAGTAAAGTCGTGATAGCTCTGTTTTCGAGATCTCTTATTGCAGGTGTCCAGGGTTGACGGGGAGGATCAAAAACCATGGAATGTGTGCCTTCTCTTCGAAGCAAGAGCGCAATTTCACTGACCCAGGCTTTATAATTCTCTCCTGACTCCTTTAATTTGGACTCACCAGTCAAGGGGGTGACTGTGAATACCTGCTGAGGAACAATTTGTTGCTCTGGTTGCAAATCTGGTTGTTGAACCAGGGGATGCTGGGGTTGCATCATTGGCCTTTGCGTGGCAACATCAAATTGGCTTCCTCGAATTCGCCTTTGGCTTTGCCTTTTTCCATCTAGGGAGAATTCCACACCGCCAGGGGGTGTTGAAGACTTAACCTTTGGAGACAAAGTTTTGGCTTCTAAAGGACTCATAGCTAATTCTTTAAAACTCATCACCTTTTGTTGTAATAATTTTTCTCCGCCAGCAGATGGCAGTGCAGCTTCACTTCTTGACTGCAGCCCTCTATACATATGCGGAAGTTCAATGGGCTCAAAGGGACCACGTGACCTCGGTGACGTGTACATGTCTCTTTGTTCTAATTGACCAATGAACTCTGTGGGGTGTGTCTTAGGCTGTTGTTTTGAAGAAGACAAGATGGCGTCCTCAGACATTTTGGGAGTGGGGGAGCTTCTTCTACTTCGCCTTATCTCTTCAAAACACACTCTCGCCTCCCTAACATATTTTTCTAAACGTTCTATTTGATCAAGATAGCTTTGCATTTCTTGCTCACCATCTGGGGGAATTTCATAAAATCTGCTTTCTGCGTGGGAGGATTTTTCCTCTGCCGGCAGTTGTCGTTTAGACTTTTGCCGTTCATTAATTGTATCTTGATAATGAGGGACATTTACTGACCTCAGTCCGTAGATCTTGCCTTCTGTAACTCCTTCCCCCATTTCTGGCTCGGCACCTGAAGAATCTTGCTCCTCTGTGTCCGAGGGAGCCTCTTTGTCAGAGGAAGCTGATTCATCTGTGTTCGCCCCATCTTTCTTTTTCTTTCTCTTCTTCGACATGGCTAATTAGGCTTAGTTGGTTATCTTAAGATAGCGCGAAGAGAAAATACAGCCATAAATTGTAGTCATCTCAGCTTGTATCATCAAAAGCCAAAACTCTGCTACCAAGTTGTCAGGGGAAAAACACCCTGTTAGAGATCGATGGACCGTGGCTGATTCCCTTCTGCATATCTTTTGAGATATTTAGAAAAGAAATACTCTTTAAGAAAATATTCTAATTAATAAACAAACTTTAATAATAAAATAATAAAAGTAGATGAAAACAGAAAATAACTAATTGGTTACATTTTGATAATGAAAGCTACGTTTTCCAAAGTTGGCTGCCGAACAAAGAAGAAAGGAATTTGGAATGTGTAACGCGTGCGCAATAAATCACTTTCAGATAAGAACTTTTTGTTTTATGACCTGCGCAATAAAGCTTTCTTAGTTTAACTCTTGAGTGTCAGTTTAGGCAGTTCAGGCCTAGCAAACCTTTTAACATCGTGACACTGTTCTCTTGTATATATGTTTGTCTTATGTGTATTTTTTATCTGTTTGATTGTACGCCGCCCCGAGTCCTTCGGGAGAGGGTTGCGGCTAATCAAATAAAATTATTATTATTATTATATTAAATTCTCGACAGCTTCCTTCCATGAACAAATATCCTCTAATGTTCTGAGTTGAACTGTGTTGCCTGGAACAAAGTTTGGGAAAATAAGAGGTGACTCTTTTCAACTTGATCAAAACATAGGAAAACTACATTAATGAAAATGTAAGGCTATGGATAAAAAACAAACTATTGTTTAATTAGGTTTTATTTTAAACAAACCTGATCATTCAAGTAAAACCCTAAGGGGGCTAATTTTATTCTGGTCTGGATATTTTAGAGAAGAAATATTTCAAATGAAGCTTTGCAGATAGAAAATCTTAGAAGGGAGAACAATTGTCTCCTTTGCTTGGGTCTAAAGCAAGATGGGAGAAGGCAGAACTCCCAAAAGAAAACAAGGATGTGAAAGATGAACTTAACCGAGAAATATTTAGACAGCAATCCTGACTTTCAAATTTCTTTATTAGAGCCCTGAGTCTAAATATAAACAAGCAATTGAATTCAAGATGTATTACAGTGTATGTATTATATATGTACTGCATACGTGTATAAAGAAAACACAATAAGCATAATGTAAGTTTAGTCATCTTTGGGATCTCTGTGATGATTGGCCTCTGTATTTTTCTGCACCAGGGAAGGGAAGTTGCTCCTGAACAAGGTTTAGTTACAGAGATAGTTAATTAGATAGTTACACAGGTACATAGATAGTTGTATAGATAGGTATATAGATAGATACAGAGAGACACAAGGAGAAAATCCATTCTGTAGATAAGCAGGACTTGGTTTTTAGTCTCGGGTATTTTTCTTTCTTCCTTGGGAGTTTGGCCTTGGGATGGAGAGTCTTGGAGGGAACCACCAACCATCCAAACCAGAAATTGACACTTCTTCCTCCATCCCTTTTCTCTTTCAGAAATGGATCAAAAGGAGCTGATGTGGCCCTCCAGTGAGAGACCCCAGAACTTCCTTGGAGACCCCTGGAAAATGACATTGTTTGTCTTTGGGGTCTATTTATTCATTGGCCTCTGCGTTTTTCTTCACCAGTGCAAGTAAGGTGGCCCTGATCAAGGGAGTGGTGCCATCACAACCTGGGAGCCCTAAGAGACTGAAAGCTCCCCAAAATGTTGGTGGAACTAATAGGACAAAAGATAGAATACCTCAGGTCTGGAAGGGACTTTGGAGGTCTTCTAGTCGAAACCCCAATCTTTTCTTCAAAACCTCCAGTAATGGAGCCCCATTAAGAATAAGCCTTATTATCATTGTTACGAAAACAATGTAGCAGTCAGTATTTTATATATAAATATAGTTTTAAATATTCCTTCGTTCCCTCTGACCCTTCCCTCCCTCTGATTCTGGGCTGCATCTGAACAGAGTTTCCTAAAGGAAAGCAGATTTCACATTCAAATCCTCCAGTTCTTTTTTTGCTCTTTAAACATTTTATCAATTACAAAATAAAATGCAAAAATACAAAGTCAAATAGGAAGAAACTGGTAGCGGGGAGAAGGGGGAAGAAAAATAAGGGGGGAAAGAGAATAGAAAAAAGAAGTATTGACTTCTGACTTTCTCTGTTGCAATAAAATAAAGCATTAAAATCAAACCTCAACTTTTTACTTTTCCATAATAATTTAAAGGGTTTCTTAAAAGAAAGCAGATTTCGCATTCAAATCCTGAAGTTCTCAGGGAAGACAAAAATCCCACCCCTCTTTCTCTCTAGTGGCTGCCTCTATTCCTGGCCCACCCCCTTTGTCATGACAACCCTGTAGCCAATCACACGGGGGGAAGAGACGGTTGCCTGGGAGCTTCCCTGCCCTCAGCCTGATGGAGAAGAGGCTGAAGAAGCCAAGCCAAAGGGGAGGGGATGAGGAAGAGACAAAACCTCCCAGAATTGCAGAGGGAGGAGGGCTTAAGCCCCCTACCCAGAAAAGGCTGCAATGAAGAGGGTCTCCTCAGCTGGGGGCTCTGAGAGCCTGGAGGGACCACAGGAGAACCCCATCTTCCTCAGAGTCACGGAGGGTCTCCTCTTTTCCTCCAGGGCAACCCCAGATCCCCCTTGGAAGACCCAGCCCTACATGGCTTCTCTCCCACAGGAGCCTCTCCTGGAAAGACATGCAGCCAAAGTAAGGCTGGGGGAACCCCAGGGGCTACATCCCCCCAACATTCAACCCTGGGACCCATAAACCCATTCTATTCCCAGGAATGCCCCAGACCCCCCTCCTCCTTCCTGACCATCCTGGGCCTTTTCTGTGGGTCTGGGATTTGCTTTCCCCTGGGTGCCCCATGCATGGAAAGAGGTGGCTGAGCAACATGGGATATGGTCTCCCCGCTTCCCAGGACTCAAGAGATGGAACCTGGAGGGGGATTTTACAGATCTGCTTCCATTCCCCGCATGAGCCTCTCCAGCTTCCTTCTCCCAAGAGGGGCTCCCCACTCAACCGGGCAGAGTCCTCGCTGGCATCCCTGCAAGAGCCCCCTTGGCTGGCCTCTGCATGGAAAAGGGTGGCAGGGGAACATGGGATATGGGCTTATGCATTCCCAGTCTCTGAAGATGGAAATTGGATTTTGTAGGTCAGCTTTTTCATCTGCAACACAAGGGTCCTGAGCTTCCCTTCCCTCCCTTCCTCTCCATCCTTCCTTCCTTCCTTCCTTCCTTCCTTCCTTCCTTCCTTCCTTCCTTCTTTCTTTCCTTCCTTCCTTCCTTCCTCCCTCTCCTTCCTTCCTCCCTCCCCCTCCCTCTCCTTCCTTCCTTCCTTCCTCCCTCCCCTTCCTTCCTTCTTTCCTCCCTCCCTCCCTTCCTCTCCTTCCTCCCTCCCTCTCCTTCCTTCCTTCCTTCCTTCCTTCCTTCCATAAGAGGCAGACTTGATTTCACCATCTCTTTTCACTTGTTTTTTTCTCTAACTTCTCTCTGTGTTTCTGTCTCTCTCTCTGTGTTTTTTTTTAACTCTGCAAAGTTCTGGTAACTAGTTTTTCACTAAAGTTGATTTTGTTCAACAGACTGGCTGCACTATTGCATCAGACCTTTTCCGGTGATGCCCTTGAGCATTAGCTTTCAAATTAAATAATTTTTGGTTCCATCTCAGCAGGCAGCTATTTCAGATCTGTGACATACTCTGGTATTAACTGGCATCTGGGATTTTTCTCTTTAACCACAATGCCAACAAATGTCACATTTCTTTTTTTTTTCTTCAGCCACAGATGCCGTGTATTCCCTCTGGGGCCAATTTCAAGCCTGGAGACCCCAAACCTCTCAATTCTAGATGATGGATTTAATTGCATCTCTGCCCCTGTTATTATGAATCACATGAGGATTATTTCTCTTTCATTTCCCTCCAAAGAATTTCTCAACAATCTTTGAGTCCGAGAACTGGTTGAATTATCCAGGGATCCCTCCTGAGAGGGAGAATTATGATAAAAGTTTCAGCTTTGGGCAGAGAAATATGGTGTTTTGGGACAGGCAGGGTCTGTGCTCTTGAATGTACGTCTCTCTCTTTTCCAGGTGAAGCTGAGTGTTTCTCTGTGTTTCAATCAGGAAAGCAACTGAATCATTTTCCACCTTGTGAGAGACCTTTGAATTCTTCTAATTCTTCTTTGGAAACAGGAAAGGGATTGATTAATTCACATCATGAATTATGGTCCTCCTGCTTCTGCTTCTGATGTTGCTGGTGTCCCATCCAGTCTCTGGGAAGCTGAGAATGAAATGCCCGCAGAGTTTGGAGCATCAGGATGGAAAAGGACCACAGAGCTTTTATAGGCCAGGAGACCATCTCATCAGTATAGTCCTAAGGGGAAGTGAAACATTGCATACAAAGTTGCTTTTCAATGTGGCTCCTTCTTTTCAGTTGGTTTTCCGTGATCCGTAAGTCATTCAGGGTGATGGAGTTGCACTTCTTCCATTATAACACTCTCCTTCTTTTCTGTTTTTTATTCTTCATTTATTCCTATGTTGGGGAATATGTCTAATTTCCTGAATGATTTTGATTTTCATAGCTTCTCTCTTTTGTCTGATTTTGTGAAAGAGACTCAAAAAGGGGTCTGAAAAAAAGCTGAAAGGACTCAAGATTATTTTCCTCTCTCAGTTCAATCCTTGATTTATCACCTGAATAATGACTTTTATTTAAAGTAGTGGTTGAACCAGTTGTAGTTGCCTTCCCTCAGCCAATTTCCATATTTGTATAATTGATCATTGGTTTTGGATCAATGTTGGTTTAAGGCTCAGTAAGCTTCTGGAGGTTAATATATTTTTAAAAAGTATTTGTTGTTGCTGTTCATTATAATAACACTTTTTTTTTTTACCATAGGGACATTTATAATTTTCGAAATGGCTTACTGTTATTTTTCAACATTCAAATGGTCAACAAGAATTCCCAGCTCCTGCACAATCTCACACTTGGCTACAAAATCCACACCAACTATTTCAGCACTTTCCTCACTTCATATGCCTTGCTGGACATTCTCTCAACTGGAGAAGCCAATGTCCCCAACTACAGCTGTGGAAGGAAGGAGAACCTTCTGGCTCTTCTTGATGGAGCTCTAAGGGAGATCTCCATCCAGATGTCAACATTAGGAGGCACCTACAAAGTCCCACAGGTTTGTGTGTGTTTTTCTCACTCTGGTAAAGTGAGGGGTGGGTGGTGGTGGGTGAGCAATAGATGCAATCATGTCTTTTCCATGGAATTCAAGAGCTGCTTTTCTCCATATTAGCAAAAATGTCAATATTTTACTCCATTATGTTCATGTTGAGATTAATCATAAAAGGTCTGAAATGCAATCAATACATTCTCCGGAGAAGACATTCTACCAACTATTTAACTGATCAAAAATATCCCTGGTTGTTGGGGCCTCTATTGGCATCTTCATTTCCACACTTAAATAAGACCTGCCTAGAGGTGGTATTCAACTGTTGCTGGTTGCTCACCCCTCCCACCCAACACTAGTCCCGTCTCACCTTCGTAACACCAGTGGCTTCGGGAGACGCTAGCCCAGTGGGGACATGGGAGGGCAGCCCAGCAAGCTTAGCAGCAGTGTGGCAGTGGTGGTGGTGGTGGGTGGTCCTCAATGGAACTACATCTGCATGGAGGGAAACAAGCAGTGGGAGACCCCAAGGTTCCATTTTAGGCCCAGTCCTCTTCAACATCTTCATCAATGGTTTGGATGAGGGATAGATGGGGAACTCATCACATTTACAGATGACACTAAACTGGCAGGAATAGCTAACACCCCAGAAGATAGGCTCAAGATGCAGATGGATCTAGATAGACTTGAACCCTGGGCCTATCTAACAAAATGGCATTCAGTGTAGAGAAAAGTAAAGTCTTACACTGAGGCTAGAAAAACCAAATGTACAGGTACAGATTAGGTGAAACCTGGCTCAATAACAGTAACTGTGAAAGGGATCTTGGAATCTTAGAGGACAATCTCTCAAATGTGAGCCAACAATGTGTGGCAGTAGCCAAAAAAGCCACTGCAATCCTAGGCTGCATCAACAGAAGGATAGAATCCAAATCACGTGAAGTATTGGTACCACTTTATAATGCCTTGGTAAAACCACCCTTGGAATAGGGCATTGATGGTGAATCTTTACAGCACCAAGTGCTTTTGTCAGGAACACGATCTGGAAGAGAAGTTGCCCAGTGTGCATGCCACTGTGCATATGTGCACCAGGCAGCTCCTCTTTTCTGGCTCGCACATATTCCACGATCAGCTAGGTGGCATGCATGTGCTCGTGGAAACTGGAAGACCAACTCTTCCAGTTCCTGGCACTGCCATGCATGATCTGGAAGAGGAGTTGACCAGTGTGTATGCCACAGCGCCAGGGGTGGGTTTCTGCCGGTTCTAACCTCTTCGGAAGAGGAGGTTCCAGAAATCTACCGAACCAGTTAGAGGAGGTTCGTCACGGAATACCTGCCCCGCCCCCGTCACTCACTTCTGTCGCCGCTCCCCGAACTTGCCTAGGAGGCATGGCCACCAGCAAAGCACGGGGGCATTCCAGGGCGTGCCCCCTCCCCCACTGGTTCCCTTCACAGACCTCTTTGCGGTGCTGGGAGGAATCCCTCCCCCCCAGAACCAGGTTGCCCAAAGAGGTCAGTGCAGGGCTCGGGTGGTTGCAAAGTGCAGCACGAGGGGCAGAAGTCCCCGAACCCAGCAGGGCAACGCAGCTCCAGCAGTAGCAGTAGTTTCCCCCTTCCTCCGTCCAGCTCTCTGCCTCCTCCTTTGCTTAGGCTCCCCGTTGGGTTCGGGGACTTCTGCCCGTCATGATGTGCTTTGCAGCTGCCACGCACGCATCTCTTCAGGGTGCTGGCTGGGCAACTTGGTTCTGGGGATTACCCCCTCCCCAAAAGACCGCCCCCCCCATCTCTCATGATCTTGCGCCGTTTTCAGTTTTTTTTAAAAAAAACGCCTCTCTGGATGATCTTGAAAACCTGCGAGGTTGCTTTGGGAGGGGGCAGGTGGGCAGCATTTCCCCCTGCCCCCCTCCCTGGGCACCTGCAGCCTTGGAGCCTGCAGCTTTAAAGCAAGCCTTTGCACAGTAAAGAAAATCTTTTCACGAGCATGAGAAGTTCTTAATTAACTTAACTTAACTTTATTCAATTTCTAGACCGCCCCTCTCTCAGAAGAGACTCGGGGCGGTGTACAGTCATATTAAAACAATTAAACAATAAATATACATAGTATAAATATAACATAAATACAATAAATATAGGACTGGAGGAGGTAGCAATAGTTCACTGTACAAATTAGTTTAAGTTAGATTAAAATTTAAAAAATTTAAAACATTAACCCTAAAAACTATCCCAAATAAAAATGTCCGCCAGGAGGTAAAAGTGGAACTATAAATGGGCCAGGCCGGCTAATTGAAACAGGTGAGTCTTAAGTTTTTGTCGGAAGTCGGTAGTAGTTCTAATATCGGGGGGGAGGTCATTCCAGAGGGTTGGGCCCATCACAGAGAAGGCTCTACTCTTAGGCGCCGCCCGTTGGCATTGCTTAGTGTACGGCACCCAGAGGAGTCCCTCTCTGTGAGAGCGAATTGGTCGCAGGGATGTATGCGGTAGGATGCGATCCCGCAGGTAACTAGGTCCTGAGCCATGGAGCGCTTTAAAGATAGTTATCAATACCTTGAAACGCACCCGAAAAACCACAGGCAGCCAGTGCAGCTCGCGCAGGAGAGGTGTTATGTGGGAATACCTAGTACTCCCCATGATAGCCCGCACGGCCACATTCTGAACTAGCTGTAGTCCTCGGGTGCATCTCAAGGGAAGCCCCATGTAGAGAGCATTGCAGTAGTCCAGACGAGACGTCACCAGCGCATGAGTGACTGTGTGTAGGGCGTCCCGGTCCAATAGGGGGCGCAATTGGCGCACCAGGCGAACCTGGTGGAACGCCCCCCTTGCCACGGCTGCCACATGGTCATCCATCGACAGCCGGGCATCTAGGAGG